>NC_029785.2:134849195-134860970 GCF_000816755.2 Arachis ipaensis | reverse complement strand
TCTTTATTTTCCTAGACTTCAGAAAATTCTTGTCGTTTTGTGTCGGAAGAAAACAAAGTCAGCTAAGCGGCGTCATTAGGGCTTGGAAACGGAGGTGGCGTCCTTGACGGCGTCGCCGTTAGCAGACTGCACCGTGAGGACAGACATGCCGGGAGAGGAGGGTCCATCAGTGGGGTTCATGATGGGGTTCCTGGGGTGACACGTGGCAGTGGCGGTGGAGATGGCGGTGGCTAGGGAGATTGGCATGAGGCAGAGGCCCTTACCCTGGAGGTACTGCATGGCGGAACCCATGTCCTCCTCCATGAGCTTAGCCACCTGTTGCTCCGTCATGGTGAGGCTGTCGTTGGAGGATGAAGCCCCTGCCGTTTGGTTGCCGTTGGTTTGGACGCAGTCACCGCCTCCCTGGCAACACAAGAAATGTAACACGTCACGGTGTTAGTTAAGGATAGACATGGAAGAAAGTAGGAGTGTGAGAGAGAAAGAGAAAAGGAATCTAAGAAAGTGGGCACGCGTGCTACTTTGTGATTGTCGTTTTGCAGTGATTGAGAATTTTAGAATTGATAGAAGCCAAATCCAACATAAAAAGAAAAAAAGTAGTAGGTAAAGACTAGAGAGAGAGACCAGAGTGAAACAACACTCATCATTCATCATTGTCCTCTCCCACAATATTTGCTGCTGTATTTCTGTTTTCCAAATTTTACTCATTCCTCCTTTTTATTTTTTATTTCTTAATTTAGAAAATAAATATCTCTCCCTCATTTTGTTGTCTTCCACGTTCTGTTTGGTTGGAAAAAAATGTGAATCAATAAATACGGATACCAATGAAACTCAGTATCATGTGTTTGTTGGCTCACTACTGGTATTAAAATTTCAGTATCTGTTTCTAAAATTTTACTAAAATTTTAGTATTTTAATATTTTTAAAAAGTGAAGACACAAAAGATTGAAATTTTGGAGATAAAAGATTAAAATTTTAATAATATTTTATATTTAAAATACTCTCACGGTCGTTTCAATTAGTTAATTCTAACTTTATTTTTTATACAAATTAAATTAAAACTTCATTTTTATTTTAATCTTTATTTTTTATTTTACACTAAACACAATACTGAGATTTATAGTCTTTCAATTTCTGTCTCTCTTCTAAATACTACCTACCTAATATACTATTGACGAAATTCGGGGAAGGACAAAACGAAAATTCTCTATTGTTATCATTTCTAGGAAAGTATGGGATGAAAATAAAAAGAATCTCGTGTAATTAATTACCTCAGAGTTTATATCAGCAACAAGCGGAGCAACAGCAGCTGCACCTCCCAATCTGCTCATGCTAAGAACCTGTAATTCAATTCCGGTAATAAAAAGGACAATCAAAAGTGTGGCAACAAAAAAATTGTTTTGAGAAACTTGTCAAGTTATTTATCATATGATAACAATCTTAAGTGAAATTATTTTAATTTAAAATTGCATTATTCCAAATTTTATCTGAAATATTTAGCTCACCTTGACTTGGAGCTGTAGGAATTTCACATAGTCGATGATCTCATCTAGCATGGAGGCCTTGTCTGTCTGCCATTCCACAAATTAATAAACAAATCATGTAAACTCGAGTGAAAAGTAATATATGCAAGGTGAACAAAAAGAGTCAAAAACTAAGCACTATAGAAATCTAGGGTGACATATGAGATTGAATATGACAGGAAAGTTGAGGAAGATAAAGACAAAAATAAAAAGAATGGTAAACCTAGATGTTTAGGAATTCAGATGCTCTCTTTTCGTTTTTTTTTTTTTAATATTAAAGTATAAAACGTGTTCTATTATGTTCATATGGGTTTACTAACTAATAAATAAATAAAAAGAAGGGTTTTCTTTATACACATTAGTACATGATGCAACAACGAACGAACAACTATTCAAAAACCAGTTGTTCACCGTCTCCATTGTGCTTTCCAATAAGCTTCGTATAAAAATTTCATGTTTCAAGTCACGCAGGAAAATATAAGATATAATTAATGGGAATGTGACTAACTATTAATAAATCAATAAAAGAAGACATAATTGAGAAAGAAATGCTTATCAGACTTATCAGAGAAATTCATAGGAGCTCGTAAATAAAGAAACGGAAGTAAAAGTAAATAGGAAGTTACTACCTTGTTGGCGTTGGGAACCAATTCCTGCAAGGCCTTCATTCTCTCCGCGATCCTTTCCCTTCGCAACTGCCATATCATACACACAAAATTTCAGAATCAGCTTCACAACAAAGACCGGTAAAAAAAAATGAAAAAAAAAAATTGCTGTTTGTGTTCGTTTCCCTGTTTTGCAAATTTTGTTAATAATAATAATAAGTGAGATTAAGGCGTTGCGGTTGACGTATTAGCGATAATAACACGAGGAAAATGACAGGTGAAATTATTGGTAGGTGTTCAATTAATTTCTGGAGATCCAAATTCCGAACGTATTTGAAGTGGAATGAATGAAGTCAAAGAGAGAAGATAGAGAAAGCGTACCCTCTCAGCGATGCTGTGTGGGTCCGTGGCTTGACCTCTCCTCGCCCTAACCCTCTGTTTCGGCTGACCCGGGTTCGGGTTCGGGTTCGGGTTCCCACCTTGGCTCGTTCCCTGCCCCTGCCCCTGCATCTGATTCGGATTTGAACTTGTCTGAACCTGAAATTCATAATAATTTTAAATCACAATCATATTCACAGTGAATAATAATAGCAACATGTTTTTTTTAATATATAATATTGAACCTGTGGATGCTGAAAATGGTGAGTCTGATTGGATGCTAGAGCAGCGCCCTGGAGAGATCCGGTGAAACCGTCGTACAGAGCTTGAACGGAACCGTCGGCAGAGGTCTGTCAATTGACCTCATATTCAGTTACAAAAAATGACTCAAAACTCGAATCAGAAACTGAAAACGAAAAAGACTAACTGGATTGGGAGATTTGAAGGAGGAGGAGGAGGCGTCGACGACGTCGTTTTGGGAAGAGTCAAACATGTGATGAAGGATGGCGGAATCAGCACCGGAGAGGCCTCTGGTCATGAGAAGCTGCTGTTGGAGCAAGAGAGCGGCGGCGGCGGCCTTGGAGGAGGAATTAGCGGTGATCTGGTGGTTACGGAACTTGGAAGCGAGAGTGGAAGGATCGTCGTAGTTAGGGAAAGCGACATTGTCGTTGTCAAGCCAGTAAGGCTTAGGGTTAGGAGGAGTATGGTCAAGGTTCCATGAAGGAGGTGGTGGAGGAGGGATAGTAGAAAGCATCTGCTTGATGAAATCGTCTTCTTGAGAAGTAGCAGGGTCCATTTGGATCTGCTGCTGATTGTTGAAGAGGGAGTTGAGGCTTTGCATTTCTCTGCTACAAGGTTGCATGATGATTCTTTTTCTTTTGCTTACTCACAGTGGCATAGCGGTTTGCGTTTTTTCTGGACCAACTTCTCTTCTCTTATTAAAGAGTTTAGAGTGAGACCAGGCTTTTACTGTCGTTCAACTCTACTAACTATTGGAACACCCAACACATATTTCATATTTCATTCTAATTAATTAAATTTTCTTTTTCCTTCTCAATTCCAATTCTCTTTTTTTCTTCCTCCTATCATGTCATGTCATTTTCACAAAACGCCAAAACAACCATAAAATCCTCTCCTCAGGTTGTCACAGCTGGATTACTCTACTTCACTTACGCGTCAACTCTCCTGCTAAAATTAATTTATTTATTTTTAATAAAGATAAGAAAACTCAAATTTAGAATCTTTTAAGTAAGTATGGAAAGATGATGTCATTTGAGTTATAATTCATTAGTATATTGATGACTGATTTTATTAGTTAATTTTAGGTACATGTAATAGTTGATATATATATATCCGTTAAGTGGATGTACAGTCACAAAAATTCACATATTGCATCTCTTAGCCCTTAATCTGCATGTAAATTAAACATATAGTTTTAGGCAGGGGTGTTACGAGTCATAGAGTTTATTCCCTTAATTAATAATTGAATCACTTGACAGTTCACATGGTTAATTAAAGATCCTATGGTTCTATCTATTTTTACTTGTGTCAAGATCGAAGCTTAGAAAGCGACAAAGTTAACATACCCATTTCAGCATATGTTACATCATTGGTCTTATAATTGGATCCCATACTATATGCTGAATCAATCAAATGTACCCCCTTTAGTACCGTCTCAAAGCGTTGCTCATTGATCTTATTCCTATCATACACATTATAATCGATCAAGAAGAATAAAAAAAAAAGAACCAGAGCTCTGACCTCATTGATTATATTCTTTCTTCTTTTGTGATTGACTAGTGCAAAAGACATGTTGGCATCGTTAAACGATAGGACGTTGATTAAACCAATGTTCAATGGAATGAAATCTTCATAAATATTCGTGACACAATAGAGAACATCAAATCTTAATTACAGAACGTTAAATTGGTTCCTTTATGTTAAGAAGAATTAGGGGGGTTGAAATTCTGGCTAAAAAATTAGAATAGACAAAAAAATCTTTACTTATGTCTTGGCAATAATTTGTTGGTATATGTCCTTGTCTTGTAGCAATCACGTCTTCCTCTTTACACCTCAATTCCCACTTACTATCAATTTGAAATGATTTGGGAAACTTTTCGATATTTACCACCTTTGATTTTAATCATTCAAACTAGTTACGCTTTAATTTCCTTTCTTGTTAAGAGTATGGATCAATTTTTTCATAATTAAAGATAAAACTGAAATGAGGAAGGATAGGTAACCAATGGAATATCTGTACAATGTGTACAATAAAGGTTTAGAGATGTTCGATTCAGTATTAGAGATATAACCATTAGTGTTACCTTTTTCTGTTAGTTTAAACTTTTGGAATGAGTGGTTTTATGACATAGTATCAGAGTTCTAGATCCGAACCCCAAAATCAGCTTAAGCTTTTGGGATGAGTGATTTCACGACATGAGATGTTTCTTATTCCTAGTACCCAGATGGTTATTTTGGATAGTATGGGTGATTTTCATTTTTTAACTCATAGCCTATTGTACACATTGTACAAATATTCCATTAGCTCCCTGGCGAAATTCAACTGAAATATATGATACTCGTTTCACTGAATTTAACCAAAAGAGAATCACATTAAGCTAACTCTTATTGACAAGGCACTAGATAAATGTTACCATGGATTCTAAATAATAATAGTACAATAATAGTAGACACAAGTGACGCAGTGGTCGTTATTATCTATCTGGTTTCAATAATTCCAGCTGCTGCTAAAGAAAATGCAATGGTGAACAAATGCATGCTGTTTGCATTGTAATCTTAATTACCATCACTGTAAATGGTTTTTGCCATACCATGCATATATGTGTAACTTAACTATACTAATTCTAGCCCATGGTATAAGAAGGGCTTGGTAAGTTTATGACAGTCGTTTTGATCTTAGTCATCATGTTTATGCTGTTGGTAATTCCTTGTGATCCAATTCCACTGTCCTTTATACCCTGCAAGTTATTAACCCTTTTGTTAGTCAATATTACATACACATGTTTGCATTATGCGTGTATTGTTTATTAGAAATATAACTATTTATGTGTCTCTTTCTATCTATTTAAACTAACATTTTAAAAATATAACCATTTATATGCCTCCGCAGAAGTGTTTACCTGGAAAGGAAAATGATCAGGTCCTCGAGCCGGAGCAGAATTGATTTGAACTGTTCCAGTTTCCATTGCATCACCGATCATTATTGCTTTGTTGATATCTTTTGTAAAGACACATCCCTACATACACAAGTTGATTGTAAGATTACATAATAAGAAGAAAGTGAAGAAAATTTCATGGCCTAAGCTGTTCAAGCTGTGATGCTGATAGTTTGATGAATCAGAAGAGATTAAAAGAGGGAAAAAACAAGTTCTTCTCAATTTGAAAAGAATGAAAAATCTCATAAAAAATTATTGGTGAAATTATTACACCTTATATATTATGTACTCTTTATGTATTCTTACTAGAAAGAATTACAACAAGTAAGCCTACATCTACTATTAATAAAAAAAATAATCCAGATAATAGAAAGAAAAGCAATGTTGAATGAAGTTGTTTGTTTGTGTACCTGAAGTCCAAAGTTGCTGGCATTGCAGTGATGGATTCCTTCTTCAATGGAATTGATCCTAATGAGAGGCAAAACAGGACCAAATGGCTCTTCCCATGCAATTCTCATATCAGGCCTAACATTGTCAAGAAGCAAAGGCCAAATCAGATTCCCTTCTCTTTTGTATTCTTGGCAGAATGTTGCTCCTTTCTCCTTTGCATCCATGACTAGTCCTTCGATGAAATTCGCCGACGATTCCGACACAACTGGAGTAATATCACAGTCATTCTCAGGTGCTCCAACACTTAGTTTTGCCACCTTAGCTTTCACTTTCTCTACCAATGCATCTGCCACTGATTCCATTACCAGGACTACCTTTACAGCAGTGCACCTCTGTCCACTTTCATTCACAAGAACAAATAAATTATTGAATCAACTACCTTCAGAAGCTCATAAAGAAGTTTAAAATTCAAAACTCTGTTATTCACCTGTATGAAAAACCTCCTTTAATAATGTTTCCAGCTACCAAATCAAGATCAGCATCCTCAAGTACAATGCATGCATCTTTTCCTCCCAACTCCATTTGCAGAGGAATCATCCCTGCCTTCTTTGAAATTGCAATGCCGGTGTCTCCACCAGTGAAGCTATTCTCACACACACACCAAGAAAGTAAAAGTCAATTTTTTTTTTATTTAATGGCAGCATGATTCATATCAGAATTCACAAGGGAACAAATTAAACTCTCACTCACCTTATGCAGTTCACACCTGGATGCATTGTAAGGAAGTCACCGATCTCCGAGCCTTTGCCGGTAACACAGTTGATTAGGCCTTTGGGAAAACCAGCCAAGTGAAAGCAATGAACCATGTGAAGAGCAGAAACAGCCCCCTGGAAAAAGAATCAAGTGTTGCACTTTCTTTCAATGGCATGAACTATGAGAATATGTGAATGGAGGATATGATTGATTACCTGAGTTGGAGGCTTGAGCACAATGGAGTTTCCAGCAATAAGAGCAGGAGCAATTTTTGAGACAGCAAGGTTGACAGGATAGTTAAAAGGTGGAATGGCCAAAATCACTCCTAGTGGAATCTGAAATTCAGTTTGCATTGGACCTTCCTTAGTTATTGACATGTTGAATGTATTCAATATTATGAAAATGTGTCTGATGTTGTTTCATGAACTATGTTGTCTTATTTCATTGACTTTGAATGTTATTATGACAAGTAGAGTAACTCTGATGTATAAATTTTATAAATGAAAAGGTTCATAAGAATATGATTCTGCAATACTTTGTGATCAGCTGCCCTTTTATTTTTTTGTTAAAAAAAGTTATTTCTTAAATTTAGACCAAGAAGCCTTTAATTAAATAAATGAAGATAGAATCTTAAAGAAAGTCACATATGGAACAAGTGGTGGAAAATAGACAAAAGACAAGTGAAAAAGAAATCAGACATCTGATCCAATAAGTTGTAGAAGATGGTGGTAAATGTCATCCTGTAACAGAATAACAGACACCATGGTTTTTTATCTAAAATCAGCAATACAACAATGTTCATTTTTTCTTCCTTTATCTCTAAGTATCTTTTCCAAGAGTATGTATAAGAAACAAGGAAAACAGTTGGTACTGTTATACATAATATGTTTCCAAACCAGTAATATAAGAATTGTAAAATTGTGACTTGTAAGTAAAATAGTAAAAACAAATGATTACTGATAACCAAAAAGGAACATAAGTAGTGAAAATGAAACCTTGGATGTGAGGCAATACTTGGTCCTTTCATTTCCAGGGAAGCTATCTGATACCAAAAATTTTCCTTCTCCTAGAATTCTAACCCCTTCTTCAGCACAGTAAGAAACAAGATCACCAGATCTTACAACCTTCAAGGACAAAATTAAAAACAATGTTAACTTGATATATCAATTATTCTTTATTGTAATTCTAATATGCATAATATATAAGCACCTCAGTGACAGCATCTTTGGCTGGCTTTGCTATCTCTTTCACTAGGCTCTCTGCAATTGGAGCTTTGTGTTCCTTGAGGATTGCTGCTGCCTTGTGGAGAAGCTCGGCACGCTTCCATAGCGGAGTCTTCGCCCATAACTTTTGTGCAGATTTTGCAGAATCCATCACCTTATTAACCTCTTCTTGTGAACAAGCTGCATCAACCAACCAACATTATTCTTAGACCCTATAATATGCCTAATCTAATTCATGCAGTAAACTAGTATGTATATAAGTTAACAATAATGGTATTCACAAAGGACTTAAAATGCAAGAGAAATCAGTTGATATGTGATAACAATAAACAATTAAACATGTTTAACTTTAATAGATGTTGAATTACCTTGAACTTTGTATTGAGTCTTTCTGGTAGTGGGGTTGATGATAGCAACACTCTTGCCAGAAGAAGATTTCTTCCACTCTCCATCTGCATAGTACTTGAACACTTCTCCATCCAAAATCTCTGCAAAAACTCCATTCCCAGCCATGTTAGTAGGATTTAAGAGAAACTAAATGGCTTCTGCTTAGGACTTAGAAGCACTTTAACTTTTGTCCTTTTACACAGCAAGCTGTATATGCATGTATATACTATCTATATAGAATGCAGAGAGAGTAGGAACAAGTAGAGGTGAATTTGAAGGTTAGGAGAAGTGTCTGGTGTAGTTTGGTTTGGTTATTTGGGTAATGGTTTGGTGATTGAGGAAATGAGCTATGAGAGTGTAAATATATATATATATATATATATAAAGAGAAGGTGAACCACGCATTATTCTGTTTCACAAGTTTGTGACTCAGAACAATCCTCATTTTGTTAGGTGGCTCTTACATTGCCATCTCACCTCTAATTTATCTCAATCACTTTCTTCTATCTTCAAACTTTCTATTACATAAGGTAAATTAGAGAAATATGAGTATATATTGATCAAGAAAATAGTAATTATAAAAGGTGAAAACTCAAGTGAAGTCAACTTCACGTAAAGTTGACAGAGCTGTTAGATGAAAATTTAGTCAAATCAGTCAAATCATCTAACGACTCTCAGGTATCAACTTCACGTGAAGTTAACTGTATTTGAGTTTCCACCTTATAAAAAGTATAAAGTATAATAAAAAATTTCTCAAACAGAATATGCCATATTAGTTATTGGCATGTATATATCATAAGAAGAACTTATTAGTTGATTTATTTAAGTCAATAAGAGATATCTCCTCTACTAAGAGTGTGTTTGTGTGGCAGAAATTAAAGAATCTGTTAGTAGTGGCTTATTCCTTAAAATCTAATCCATGCAGGAAAGTTTGAGTATGAGGTATAAATAATCAAATAACTTACACATAAAGTAATGAGGAGTGTGTTAAGTAATAATTCGGCTATAATCAAATAACATTATAACAATAAGAAGATACTGACAAGTTGAGACAAAACTGTATTTGCTTGTGTGGTTGATAAATTTGAATTATTATTTTTCTCTTTCTAATTTCTGATTACTTTATGTGGTGCTAATTAAACAGAACGGTACAGGAGCTACACGTTTGTCAAAATGAAACAAGTTAGTCTTGAATATTATCGAAAAATGTCTCTATCAATTTATCATTCTGACAAAGGAATGGTGGGGTGGGATTCTCGTCCTTATTTCAAGATATAAAGATATTCTTAATTTTATATGAAGATGTTTTGTTAAAAAGTGTGATTTATTTATTTAGCCACACTTTAAACAAAGACAACACTTTTATAAATATTAAAATCTAACCATTCAATCTATCATCCAAAGGTCAAAAGAGAATATTTTCACATAAAGACAATTATAAAGTCTTCGTTATAGTATCCACAAAAAAAACACACAATTCAATGTGCATTACATTATACTAAGTACTAACAATATGGCCTAACTAAAGGAAAAAGAATGTATCACAGTATCACCTGAACCTAATGTTTGGTTTGCATCAAGATTGCATTTTGTGAAACAATAAAGGGGCCAAAACCGAATCAATGAAAATGGTAGAAAGACGAATGTTTTAATTTTGTGAAATTAAAATTTTTCGGCTGAGCTACTACAATGTCTATATGGCTAGCAACAACCTTAATTAATATTTTTCTAACAACAATGTTTTGGAGGGGTTCTATAAATAATTTGTTATTGTTAATCAATCTCTTAGGTGTATATTAAAATTAGCTAATAGTATAAAGAAAATCACTCAAATAAAAATGTCAAAAACGTCTTTTTTTAAAAGATATTTTTTAATAATTAAAATTTAACACAACCGATTAAACTGTGTTATTTTTATTAAAATTTGACCGGACAAATCAGTTTAGTCGAAAAACCAATAAATTAAATTTTAAATCGGTCAAAATTAATATTTTTTTATAAAAATAACTACAATATCTCTATTATAAAATATATATATATATATATATATATATATATATATATATATATATTGAAAATTCTAAATCCTAACCCTATGTGTACTCTGTACTCATTTTCTATAAAAAATAATATTAATGTAGACCAATTCAAAATTTGATTCATTATTTTTTCGGCTAAAGTAATTTGTCTGGCATAATTTTGACAAAAATAACCCAATTTAATCGATTATATATGTTAAATTTTAATTATTAGAAAATACCTTTAAAAAGGACGTTTTAGACGTCTTTATTTGAGTAGCTCCCTAGTATAAAATATATGTTAAAAAATAAATTGAACACATATATTTATACACAAATACATTAATACTGATTTTGACGTACAAATAACAGTTTTGATCGTTAATTATCGACAATTTCGGATAGTAATTGTTCTTTATTTTACAATGTCTAAAAAAATAACAGATCTTCATGACCTTGTAAATATTTCAAAATGAAAGAAATTTTATATGATTAATGCACACAAAATTATCTTAAATCAATTTACCTTTAACTACAGAAATTGGAGCTTCCAATGTGCACTGCAAGGAGTTAGTGATGATATAGCGTTTGGGAAGAGAAAGTTTCTTTGTTGGCACCTTATTCACAGCAAAAGTGGTGTTCATGCTCTGGAAGTATATGCATGAGTGTGTCCATGATGATGATATCATCATGTTACCAGAAAAAAAAAAGAAAAAGAAATGGAGTGGTAATAACTACTTAACTAGGTTATACTCATTGATGCAAAACTTCTAACACTACTGCGATTAATATAGAGTGGACTTAGTAGAGCATGCTAAAATCTAGGAGACAAACTAGTAGGAAATTGACTATCTAATTAGGGGGGTTTTAAAATTGATACTACTTTGTAAAACCTTTTTAATTATTATTATTATTATTATTATTATTATTACACGTGTGAAACATATCAGCATTGCTAAATATGAGAATACCGATTTCTTTTAGCCATCTGATAGATGTTAAGATTTGTCATGAAGCCTCATTTTTGGATATGTGAAAGATAACATTTGAAATCATTTTTATATTTCTTTATTGTATTGTTATATTTATTTATGCAAATCATATATTTTTCTTATGTAATATGATGTAGGAATTAGGAACTATATATAAAAAATGGATCTCTTATTATATTATATATCATCCCATAATAAAAAATGATTTATTTTGATATGCGTAAAGAAAACAAGTGTGTGTATATATATAATTACTAGTGCGTGCTTGATGAGTTCATGATAATGACAGGAGAGAAATGTTTTGTGAGATAAATAATGGGAAAAAAATTGAAG
>NC_029785.2:134824326-134849156 GCF_000816755.2 Arachis ipaensis | reverse complement strand
ATCATCACGCGAGTATTTTTCAAAATTAAAATGCGAAGAATTATTTATATGTAAGATGGCACTTTTTAATCTAGATATAGAAATAAGAAACAAAAATCAGATCGTCTGATTTTTTGGCATAAATATCGAATCCTTCGATTTGTGTTTAAATAATTAAAAAAAAATTAGAATACACAAATCAGAAAGTCCAATTAACTTAGCCAAAATTCAAATTCTCTCTCTCACACAACTCGAGGTCCGATTAGAGAACAAATTTTTTTTAACAAAAAAATAGGATCCCATTATTTCAGAACAAACTGTTCCACACCCATGTCTAATACTCATGTTCTCTACATCCACGCACAACACACTCTCCTGCCATATCGGAAAAAAATGAACAATAATGGTGCAAAGAAGTATATAGGAAGATTGTGATAGGATAAGATGAGATATTATTATTAGATAGGTTGATAATAAGTTAAGAAACTGGAGTCCCATAAAGCAAGCATTAAGAGCGAGAACAATGACCCAACCCAAACCGCTACATCATAACTAATAAGACATCTTCACAGTATTCAATGTGCAACAAATTAAGGAATGCAAAAGGTGTATATTACTAAAGATGGTTAAAGAAGAAAGATCATATGAGAGAGGAAAGATGTGTACACGAGCTCTTAATTCTAAGGTTTGTGTGTTAAGATTATGTCTGGGATTTTTACATATGTTTACATTTTTCTTTTGTAGTAGATATTTTATTAGTAATTAGACATTTGTTCTACAATTAATATTGCTTGAAGATTTTGATATAACTCCTATCTCATATATCCTCCTTCAAAATCATCCATTTGTTTATTAAAAAAATATTATGACTAGTTCAATGCGTTCAAATCATCCTCAAATGTTAAGGGTATACAGCTTATTTTTATGATTTTATCTAAGTTTATTAAGTTGAACTTTGCGAAAAATGTTGCATTATTATTATACTTCAATTCAAGCAAATGCAATCAAAATATGACAAAGAAAAAGAAGTGAACCGATCAATTCACGCCGGAACACAAATGTAACAAAAACCAGACGAATTATTTGTAGCTTTCACCTTATTCCAAATTTAAAAATGATATTTATACATTAAAATTGGTCACTAAAATTAGTTACTAATGTATTTGTGTATAAATACATGTGTGGTTTTATTTATTTTCAATGTGTATTTATATTCTAATATATATTTTATAATGATGACTGACTTTAATAGCTGATTTTGATGTACATATAGTATAATTCTTCTAAATTAATACATCACTTTTTATTATTAAATCACATGAGACTCCTTCTATGTGAGTTCAATTATATCTAATAATTAGGAAACATACATCACCAAAAATATACATGGACACAAGAAAGAAGGGTCGTTGGGTGATGGGGTTGGTTCGAAGCTAATAAAAATACCCAAAGCACAAAATATATAGCACCATCATCAACATGCAGTGGTGAAAAGTCGCAATTGTAGCAAGAGCCACTAGTTTTTCTATAAGTTACTTATATATATATTATGGTATTTTTCAATTCGCGGCAAATTGGAGTTTCATTTAAAAATTTGTTATTGGCTACTAAATTGTTGGTGCTTTATGCACAAAGGCAGAATTTAAACTCTAACATTTGTTAATAGGTTATTTACTATACCAACCCAACTGAATTAGATACTTACACTTATTATTAGTAAGACAACACGTGGTTGATGGTTGGCAAGTCTACCTCCAATCCTCATTTCCTTTGGCGAATTTGTGGTTACAATAAATGCTGCGTTATGGGCCTTGTGACCATTGAAGGCAAACTAGAGAGTTTTTGGCAAAGTAAAGAAAATGGACCACCACGCATACGACATTGCTTTGTTTTAAATTAAAAGATGGCCTACCCTACCACCAAGACTTTGATCATTTCTAGGGGCTCATGTTTTGCTCTTATTCATAGTCATCCAACCACATGCTAGCCCAAACTTTTTACTATATTGTCATTAAATATTATTTCTTTGACCAAAAGAGAAATGTTATACTCATTATGACAAATAAATAAATACCATACTCAAAATGAAAGGTCATTTTTCAAGTGTTATTTAAACGTATAGATAGACTTGTGTCACGGTAAATTTTAGAGGGTTAGATTTAACAGTATTTGTATAGTTTTTTGGAGTGTTTGAGAATACTCTAGATGGTTTCGGAACGTTCTAGAATGTCCTAGAAGGTCCCGGAATACCCTAAAAGGTTCTAGAAGACTCTGGAAGGTCATAGAGTATTCTAGAAGAGTGTAGATGTATATAGAAGTATAAAGAGTGGTATAGAATAATCTAGAAACATTTAGAGAGTTGTGGTAGGATAGATATTTGTAAAGAAGGTTCTGGATGATTAATCTGGACCGTTGATTAGATTTAATCCTAACCATCCATTGAGGAGGTGGATGGCTATAAATAGGGGTGAGAGTTAGAGTTTGGGTGTGTGTGAATCATTTGTAACCACACTTGAGCAATAAAGTGTTCTTTCACCAAAGCTTCCTTTCTCTTGTGTTCTCTTGTGTTCTTAGCTTTCTTGCTAAGTATTGAGGGTTAGGCTGACTTGGTCTTAACTCAAGAGGTTGAGTAAGTCCGAGTGCCGGCACGGTAGCGTTGGAGTGTGTCCAAGGCCGTGACAACAAGTACTGCAGAAAAGAAAGGCTTGATGTATGTCAAAGCCTTTATCAATGAAAAACCTGTCATGGCTATGATCGACACTGGTGCTACACACAACTTCATCACGCCTGATGAAGCAAGGAGGCTTGGGTTGAAGATCACCGAAAAGAATGGTTGGTTCAAACCCGTGAATACCAAGGGTGAACCCCTTAAGGGAGTAGCAAAAGGGGTTGAGATGACTCTTGGTTCTTGGAAGGGCCTTGTGGATTTCTCAGTAGCACCTATGGACGATTTTAAAATAGTCATCGGGCTCGATTTGCAAAGGAAGGCAAATATAATACCTATGCCATACTACGACGTAGTATGCGTCATGGAGAAAGGGTCTCCATGCATGGTCCCTGTAGTCTCTAAAGTTGGAGGACCACCGATACTCTCCGCTATGCAACTCAAGAAAGGGTTCAAGAAGGGAGAGATTACATATTTGGCTCTACTACAAGAGGAGTCAACACTTGAAAGAGAAGACGTTCCTCCCGAAATCAAGGAAGTCCTTGAAGAAAATAAGGATGTCATGCCTCCCGAGTTGCCAAAACAACTACCACCTAGGAGGAAGGTGGACCACAAGATTGAATTTGAGTTAGGAGCAAAGCCGCCCGCCTCAACACCGTATAGAATGGCACCGCCAGAACTCGAGGATTTGAAGAAGCAACTCAAGGATTTGCTAGATGCTAGGTTCATCCGTCCATCGAAGGCACCTTATGGCGCACCAGTCTTATTCCAAAAGAAGCAATCGGTTAATCAACCGCAGCTAATCAACCATTTAATTAAGTAATTAATATTGCCCAAATTAGGTTCCAAAAAGTTAGAGTGAGAATTTGAGGATTTAAATATGATTTTTAGACTCAGTAGATTTTTCTGAGTTAGAAAAGGTGTTTTCTGCAAAAAACCGTGAAAAACCACGAACCGGCAGTCGAATCGGCTAAACCGGTTCAAGTCTGCCCGGTGCTGCGCGAGAAAAAATGAAAACAGTCAAAAACCTTAGAAAAATAATAGAAGTCAGAAATCGGGCGTTAATTTTAAAGGTTTGGCCCGAAGTTGAGCCGAACGGGCTAAAAATGCTAACGGATTGGACCGGGCCCAAGCCCAACATATATATACCCTCATTAAAAGCCAATTCAGCACACAACACTCTCACAAATCACACACACCAGCTGAGAAAGAGAAAAGGGAGAAGAGAGAAGAGCACTATTCACACATCACTTTAATCCGCGATATCTCAAGCTACGATGCTCCGATTTGCGTGCCGTCAGCGGCTACGCGAAGCTCTCGCCGAGCCCGTCCTTTCTATCTAACCATTGTGGTAAGTTTTCCGAGTTTCCCTGCCCAGTTTTTGTGTCTTTGATAAATTCAAGTTTTAGGGTTTGGTTTTGAGTGAAATCTTGTGTTTTGGGTGTTTAGGTACACTCTAGCACTTGATTGCTTGTAGTTTTGGCTTTCAAAACTGTTGGATAAGGTGAGTTACTCTTGAACCCTTCCAAATTTAACTTTGTTTTTCAACTACTCCACCTACTCAACAAGATTTCAAGCTTCTATGACACCATTTTAACACTTTTGGGCTTGATTTTGAGTATAAGAACATGGGAAAGAACTTTAGAGTTTTAGTTGATATTATTATGAAAAATTAGAAAATGGAGGCTTAGGTTTTTGGTGTACTGAGGATGGGTTTGATGATGTGAAAAGGATGATTGGTATATGAGATGAGAACTGATGAACCGTTGAGTTCGGAATGAAAAATGTGAATTGACAGTAGTTGTGATGCGTCGAGGACTCAAAAATGGAAATGTTGATGTGACAGTGGTTGAGATGAGTCAATGACTCGAATGTGCAATGATGAATCATTGCTGTATTAAAAATGTCTTATGAAAAACCACTGAACTACTGTTTTAAATTGAGATTATGAGACGCTATGCGCCCGGCAGGGACGGCGGTTGGATCCTGCCTGTCGAGGTAGCGGCGGCGGTGTAAGGGCGGTGGTTCGTCCCGCTTGCATTTAAATGTGAGATCTGTGGCAAGAGTATCCCGCTCGCATCCCTTCGGATCAATAGAGCGTACAGGCGCAAAACCCTGGACAGTAATCCGAGCACTATATCTCGGGGGTTCCCAATGATGATTCTGAAGGGCGACATCTCCATGGAGATGTGTCAGGTTGGCAGTTGAACCGACAATGTGATATCACAGCCAATAGGGCAGGCATTTATCATGTGCATCTTCTATCTGTTTGTATGCTTTTCTGACTTGAAATTGCATGCCTAATTGAATAACATGCCTATTTGCTTACTTGAATTACTTGCCTTATATGCTTCTACTTGTGTCTTACTTGCATTGTAATTAATTGTGATTTCTACTGGGATTGAGGAGGTTCGAAAGGCGGTGGCAATGTGATCGCATAGAGGATAGGTTGGTGAAGGCTGTGGGACAGCAGTGTGTGGTTAGAATAGAAATCCCTTAAGATAGAATACCCTATTTATTTATGTTAAGATTTATATAATCATGCTTATCTGTTTTAGTATGCCTTAAGATTGAAATATTGTGATGGATATGAAGTCCAGGATTGTTTTTGGCATCCCGGGGTCTTATATCCTACATCACTGGGCACTGTTACCATACTGAGAACCTCTGGTTGTCATACCATATTTCTGTTGTGTTTTTTAGATGCAGGTTGCAACCCACCTCAGTGAGTTGCCTGGATAGTGACAGAAGCGGAGGATCTTGGATTCTTTTGGAGTTCTTTTGATTTGTTTTGTTTATACATCTCTCATTTTGTATTTTGTTTAGTCCAGAGGCATGTATTAAGAGAACAAAACTTGTATAAGCTATTTTTATTGTCTGGTTTCATGTATGGTCTGTATATGGCTAGCCGGCTTAAACTTTGCGAGTCGTGGCTAGATTTCTATGGTATTATACTATTATCGTGTCAGGGTTATATTCTGTTAGCTGCGAATACGCTAGGTGATAATCAGGAACTAGATCAAATTCCGGTAGTTAGAGACTTTCTAGAGGTATTTCCAGAAGATATCCCTGAGTTCCCACCTCAAAGGGAGATTGAATTTGTGATTGAATTGGTGTCGGGAGTCGGACCAGTGTCGATTGCGCCGTATAGGATGGTTCCGATAGAGTTGACTGAATTAAAGACTCAGTTGGAAGAGCTTCTGAACAAGAGGTTCATTCGACTGAGTGTATCACCGTGGGGAGCGCCAGTTTTATTGGTGAAGAAGAAAGATGGAGGAATGCAACTGTGTGTGGATTACCCGCAGTTGAACTAGGTGGCCGTGAAGAATAAGTACCCGTTGCCAAGGATAGATGACTTGATGGATCAACTGCAAGGAGCCAGAGTGTTTTCCAAGATTTATTTGAGATCCGGTTACCATCAGATAAGGGTGAAAGAGGATGATATCTGTAAGACTGCGTTTAGGATGCGCTATGGACACTACGAGTTTGCGGTGATGTCCTTTGGGTTAATGAATGCACCTGCTATTTTTCATGGACTACATGAACAGAGTCTTTCGTCTATTTTTGGACAAATTCATGGTGGTTTTCATAGACGACATCTTGGTTTACTCTAAGACGGTAAAGAAGCATGAGGAACACCTGAGGATTGTGTTGCAAATCTTAAAGGAACGGAAATTGTATGCTAAGTTGTTGAAGTGTGAGTTATGGAAGGAGGAAGTAAAGTTCTTAGGTCACGTAGTGAGCAAAGAGGGAATAGCGGTGGATCCTTCTAAGGTAGAAGCGGTGATGGAATGGGAAAGACCGATGACAGTGATGGAAGTCTGAAGCTTCTTGGGCTTAGCCGAATATTACCGGAGATTCATTGAAGGATTTTCCCGGATAGCACTCCCGATGACTAAGTTGACAAGGAAGGAAGTGCCTTTTGTGTAGACATCGGAGTATGAAGAAAGTTTTCAAACCTTGAAGAAGAAGTTAACTTCGGCACCTATTTTGATTTTACCAGAATCGCATGAACCGTTTGAAGTATATTATGATGCGTCACTGAAGGATTTGGGTTGCGTGTTGATGCAACACCGGAATATGGTGGCTTATGCATCGCGTCAGCTGAGACCGCATGAGGTGAATTACCCCACTCATGATTTGGAATTAGTGGCGATTGTGTTTGCCTTAAAGATTTAGAGACATCACTTGTACGGAGTAAGGTTTAGCGTCTTTTCTGATCATAAGAGTCTCAAGTACATCTTTGATCAGAAAGAGCTTAATATGCGCCAGAGAAGGTGGATGGAGTTGCTTAAAGATTATGATTTTGAGTTGAGTTATCACCTTGGAAAGGCAAATGTGGTAGCAGACGCTTTGAGTCGGAAGTCCTTAACAATAGCTTGGATGAGAATCAAGGAGGAGGAGTTAGTGGATAAGTTTGTGGATCTTAAGCTAGATATTGGTGAAGTTGCCGAAAGAGCTTGCTTGAATCAGTTGCAGATTTTGAGTACCTTTAAAACAGATATCCAGAAGGCTCAGCAAGATGAGCAACAGCTTCAATGATGTTTTCAACCAGTTGGTGATAAGAGGCGTGAAGAATTCACTAAGGATGGTGAAGGATTATGGAGATACAAATGAAGGATTTGTATACCGAATATCGAGAGTTTGAGGTAAGACTTATTGTTGGAAGCTCATAACAGTGGATTTTCCATTCATCCCGGAAGTACGAAGATGTATTATGACTTAAAGAAGATGTTCTGGTGGCCTGTGATGAAAGGTGATGTAGCAACAGTGGTATCCAAGTGCCTGACGTGTCAGAAAGTGAAGATAGAGCATCAGAAGTTATCAGGAATGCTACAGCCACTCGAGATTCCTCAGTGGAAATGGGAAGAAATTGCGATGGACTTTGTGATTGGTTTATCGAGGACTAGGTCGGGATTTAATGCGTTTTGGGTGATCGTGGATTGCTTAACCAAATCTGCTCATTTTCTGCCTATTCGAGTGAACTGTTCTATGGAAGAGTTAGCAAGGTTGTACATCAAGGAGATAGTAAGGTTGCATGGTGTGCCATCGAGCATAGTGTCAGACCGTGATCCCCGATTCACATCAAAGTTTTGGGGAGCTTTTCAAAGAGCTTTCGGTACAAAGCTATGACTCAGTACCGCATATCATCCGCAAACTGATGGACACTCGAAAGGGACTATTCAAATGTTGGAGGATATGCTGAGAGCATGTGTATTGGATCAACCTGGGAGTTGGGATCGTTACATGCCATTGGTGAAGTTTGCGTACAACAATAGCTTTCATGCGAGTATTGGGATGGCTCCGTATGAGGCCTTGTATGGACGGAAGTGCCAATCTCCACTTTGTTGGTATGAGACTGGTGAAGTAAGTGTTTTGGGTCCTAATTTGGTAGCAGAGACTACTGAGAAGATAAAGAAGATTTCGGAGAGAACTCTAACAGCACAGAGTCAACAGAAGAGCTATGTAGATCAGAGAAGGAAGCCGTTGGAGTTTGATGTAGGAGAACATGTATTCTTGAGGGTTACACCGACGACTGGGATTGGAAGAGCTATAAAAACTAAGAAGTTGAATTTGAAGTTCATTAGACCGTTTGAGATTCTAAGGCGATTCGGGCTGGTGGCGTATTAAGTAGCTTTGCCACCTCACTTGTCTAACTTGCATGACGTATTCCACGTGTCACAGCTCCGTAAGTACACGTCGGATAAGGCCCATGTGTTAGAGCCTGAGTCGGTTGATTTGAGGGAGAACTTGACTTTTCAAGTAACACCGGTGTGTATTGACGAGACTAGCGTGAAGAAGCTGCGAGGAAAGGAAGTTCAGTTGGTTAAAGTAGCTTGGGAGCGAGCAGGAATTGAAGAGCATACTTGGTAATTGGAGTCCGAGATGCGAAAGGATTACCCCGAGCTTTTCTCAGGTAATCACTAAATTTTGAGGGTAAAATTTCTTATTTAGTGGGGAGAATGTAAAAACCGCAACTAATCAACCGGTTAATTAAGTAATCAATATTGCCCAAACTAGGTTCCAAAAAGTTAGAGTGAGAATTTGAAGATTTAAATATGATTTTTGGACTCAGTAAGTTTTTCTAAGTTAGAAAATGTCTTTTCTGCGAAAAACCGTGACAAACCGCGAACCAGCAATCGATTGAACCGGTTTTAAAGGTTTGGCCCGAAGTTGGGCCGAATGTGCTAAAAACGCTAACGGGTTGGACCGAGCCTAAGCCCAACATATATATACCCTCATTAAAAGCCAATTCAGCACACAACACTCTCATAACTCACACACACCAGCTGAGAAAGAGAAGAGGGAGAAGAGAGAAGAGCACTATTCACACATCACTTTAATCCGCGATATCTCGAGCTACGGTGCTCCGATTCACGTGCCGTCAGCGGCTACGCGAAGCTCTTGCCGAGTCTGTCCTTTCTATCTAAGCACTGTGGTAAGTTTCTCAAGTTTCCCTGCCCATTTTTCGTGCCTTTGATAAATTCAAGTTTTAGAGTTTGGTTTTGAGCAAAATCTTGTGTTTTGGGTGTTTAGGTACACTCTAGCACTTGATTGCTTATGGTTTTGGCTTCCAAAACTGTTGGGTAAGGTGAGTTACTCTTGAACCCTTGTGAAATTTCAATTTTTATGAGCCTTGGGTTGAATTGGGATGGTTTATGTATATATAGCTTGAATAATTGTGAGTTTGGAGGCCTTCGGTGCTTGTTGGTGGCTTGGATTATGTTGGAAAGCTTGTTGGTGATCATTGTTGTGCTCATTTTAGGTTAAGGATATATTGGAAATCGTCCAAGGTATGGTTTCAGTTTTCTCTATGTAGTATATAATATTCATGGACACTTAGACTAGTGACCTATAGGATAGGGTTGATTTGATGTGGTTGTTGATGTTGATTGGTTGAATGAGGTTTGATGAACTAATATTGGTAATGTTGTTGATTAATGATGTTGAGATATGATGTATTATGTGTTTGGATGAATGAATATTATTGAGTATTAACATAAAGCATGAATGAGTTTGATGATGGAGATTGATAGTGATATAATGAGGATGGATGTATGTGATGGTGGGAAAACTGTTTATGATGTATATGTTGGATAATTGAGATTAAAAATGATGAAGTGTGGTGGAAAATTTGATATAAATGGTAAATTGTGACCCAAGAGGGTAGATTGTGCTGAAAATGGGAGTTTGGTATTGTTTTGGTTGGATGTGGTTTGAGGATTTTGGAAAATTTGCTAAATTGTGATTTTTGGTAAAAGTTAATTTTTGGTGAACTTTTTCTGATCATAACTTATGCCTCAGTTTTTCAAAATTGGTTGAAAATTGTATGAAATTAAAGCTTATTGAAAACTCTTCAAATCGATATAAAGATTGTAAGATTTGGATTTTTGTAGAGGAAGTTATGATCATTCAAAGATTGGTGTAAAAATCTGAAATTCTGTAAAGTGGCAGAATTTTGTGAATTCTAGTATGTGCTTGTGCGCACGCACACCTCTGCGAAATTTTTAACCTGTGCGCACGCACATGCAGAGGCAGGCAATCTGTTCACAGCGCTGGCACAGCTCGTGCACGAACATACCTAATGAGGAATTGTAACCTGCGCGTATGCACAGCCTTGTGTGCACGCACACGTTGGGAAGGTCATTCTGTTGAGGGCGCTAGCACAGGTTGTGCGAGCGAACATATATTGTGAATTTTGGCACCTGTGCGTATGCACACCTCTATGCGTACGCACACATTTTAAAACTTCTCCAGGGCGTGCGCGCACACAACCCTGTGCATACACACACGCCCTGTTTCACAAATTTAACTTTGTTTTTCAACTACTCCACCTTTCCAACAAGATTGCAAGCTTCTATGACACCATTTTAACACTTTTGGGCTTGATTTTGAGTATAAGAACAAGGGAAAGAACTTTAGAGTTTTAGTTGATATTATTATGAAAAATTAAAAAATGGAGGCTTAGGTTTCTGGTGTATTGAGGATGTGTTTGATGACGTGAAAAGAATGATTGGTATATGAGATGAGAACTGATGAACCGTTGAGTTCGGAATGAAAAATGTGAATTGACAGTAGTTGTGATGAGTCGAGGACTCGGAAATAGAAATGTTGATGTGACAGTGGTTGAGATGAGTCGAGGACTCGAATGTGCAATGATGAATCATTGCTGTATTGAAAATGTCTTATGAAAAACCACTGAACTACTATTTTAAATTGAGATTATGAGACGCTATGCGCCCGGCAGGGACGGCGGTTGGATCTCGCCTGTCGAGGTAGCGGCGGCGGTCTAAGGGCGGTGGTTCGTCCCGCTTGCGTTGAGATGTGAGGTCTGTGGCAAGAGTATCCCGCTCACATCCCTTCGGATCAATAGAGCGTGCAGGCGCAAAAGCCTGGATAGTGATCCGAGCACTATATCTCGGGGGTTCTCAATGATGATTCTGAGGGGAAACATCTCCATGGAGATGTGTCGGGTTGGCAGTTGAACCGACAATGTGATATCACAGCCAATAGGGCAGGCATTCATCATGTGCATCTTCTATCTGTTTGTATGCTTTGCCGACTTGAAATTGTATGCCTAATTGAATAACATGCCTATTTGCTTACTTGAATTACTTGCCTTATATGCTTCTACTTGTGTCTTACTTGCATTGTAATTAATTGTGATTTCTACTGGGATTGAGGAGGTTCGGAAGGCGGTGGCGATGGGATCGCATGGAGGATAGGTTGGTGAAGGCTATGGAACAGCAGTGTGTGGTTAGAATAGAAATCTCTTAAGATAGAATACCCTGTTTATTTATGTTAAGATTTATATAATCATGCTTATCTGTTTTAGTATGCCTTAAGATTGAAATCTTGTGATGGATATGAAGTCTAGGATTGCCTTTGACATCCCAGGGTCTTATCCTATATCACTGTGCACTGTTACCATACTGAGAACCTCCGGTTGTCATACCATATTTCTGTTGTATTTTTCAGATGCAGGTCGCAACCCACCTCGGTGAGTTACTTGGATGGTGACAGAAGCGGAGGATCTTGGATTCTTTTGGAGTTCTTTTGATTTGTTTTGTATATATATCTCTCATTTTGTATTTTGTTTAGCCTAGATGCATGTATTGAGAGAAAAAAACTTGTATAAGCTATTTTTAATGTCTGGCTTCATGTATGGTCTGTATATGGCTAGCTGGCTTAAACTCCGCGAGCCGTGGCTAGATTTCTATGATATTATACTATTATATTTTGCTATATCTTGTCTATATCTTGTGCTTTAAGTTAGTAGCTTCGTTAGTACGTTTTGCGCTTTTCAAATCCTGTTTTTGAGCTATATCCTTCATCGGGCTTCTAGATTATATTATTTTCTTCTATATATTATATGTATGAGCTTAGAATTGTCGTAATCTCTGATTAACCTTTACTTTACGACGCGAGGTAAAGCTTAGGCTAATTAGGGTGTTACAGGGGCCGCCATGACTAGGAATGGCAAAATGGTTAGCCCACCTCCCCCTGCCGCGCTGAAACCCGCCAATATTCGTGGGTTAGGCGGTGCGAGTTAAGCAGGCTTTTTTATTATGGCGATCTCAAATTCTAGCCTAGTCTGTCTTTTTTAGCGAGTTACGCAATCCGACTCAGCAAATTTCGGCCTGTTTGTCACTCCTAGTCGTAACTCACATATTTTTTTTCGACAGAGTCATAGGGCTGGTAATATATACCCTACCCGTGGGTATTCAACCCGGACCAACCCATTCGGGTAGGGTAGGGTACGGGTTTAGGGTATACCCTACCCTACCCTACCCGCACTCTTAATATATATATATATGTATATAGTGAAGAAAGTGAGTCTTGTCCTCACAATCTTCTTCTTATAAAAAGTTGAAATAATTACTAAGTTAATTGATGATCATATTATTTATAATTTTATGTTGAATTTCTTTAAGGTTTTATTGTTTTTAATTTTAATTTGAACTTAGTTTTTTATTTTTTATTTTATTAATATGTGTGAAATTTGGAATGGTTGAATTTTATATTTATTTAAAAAAATTTTTGTTTATGCGGGTAGGGTCGGGTAGGGTAGGGTAAGGTTTAAAACTTTAAGGTACGGATAGGGTTAGGGTTGAGAGATTCTCAACCCGCGGATAAAGTATGATAGAATTTTAAGAAAGTTTTCAACCTGCAGATAGGGTTAGGATAGAGTCTAAACCCTACCCTACCCTACCATTGCCAGCTCTAGACAGAGATCGTCTTGTCTTATTTTAGAATGGACCGGGTTGGGTGTTTTTTTTTTTGGACAAGGCGGGTTGGGTGTTTCTTCCGAATAAAAAACAAGGGTTGATCTAGGGCTTGATAAATTTTCTGGGCCTCAAACTATATTTTTGTCCAAAACAAAAAACTACACCTATAATTACCAACTTACACCGTGATCCAAGGAAGTCATCGTGTTCGTGGGATCATAGCAAAGTCGGTTAACTCACCAGCGATCTTATATCCGCGGAAGTTAGGGTTAGGGTTCCGATCATCTCCACAACAATACAATTCAAAGCAACAAAAACTACTTCAATCCCCAAATTTGTAAAAAGAAACCTCCCAAAAATGCATCCCAAATCGCACCAATTCTTTGTCCAATCGCCGGAGCTCCAAATCTCCTCCCAATCCGTAACGGTGTCCTCCGCCACCACCCATAACGAAATCCACTCTCTTTCCCATCTCAAACGCTCTCTTCTCCCCAAATCACAATACTCATCCTTCTTCTACTTCACCCTCAATGGCAAAACTCTCCCCGACGAAACCCTTCTCTCTAGCTCCCAAATCCCCCCATTCTCCCACCTCCTCCTCCGATCTCGCCTCCTCGGCGGCGGAGGGGATGGCGGAGCCACTGGCGCAGAGTCCCGCGACTGCTACCTGAACATGTACGCCGTCAAGAAGCCCGACAAGGTTGACCCGAACGAGCAGAGGCTGTCCAAGTGGCTCAATTGCGCTCTCTCGAACGAGCCTCTGACAGAGCCCTGCGTCATCGACAAGCTTGGAAACATCTTCAACAAGGAATCACTGGTCGAGGCCTTGATCGGGAAGAAGCTCCCCAAAGAATTCGGCCACATAAAGGGCTTGAAGGACATGATCAAGGTTCATCTCTCTCTGATTCCTGGTGTTGGTAATATGGGTAGTGGTGCTAGGTTTCAGTGCCCTATTGCTGGGCTTGAATTCAATGGAAAGTATAAATTTTTCGCCTTGAGGAATTGTGGGCATGTTCTGAGTGCCAAGGCGTTGAAGGAGGTAAAATCTTCGAGCTGTTTGGTTTGTCATTCAGAGTTTCGGGAAGGGGATAAGATTCCGATCAATGGGAGCGAAGAGGAGGTGGCGGTTCTGAGGGAGAAGATGGAGGAGGAGAAGGCAAAGACGACGAAGGAGAAGAAGAGCAAGAAGGTCAAAAATGGTGGTGGTGTTAATGGGGATGATTTGGAAGGGTCGAGGTTGAGTGGTACCAAGCATGGCATTGATGTTAAGGCTGTCGAAAAGGCTTCTGCTAAAGTTGAAGCTAATAATAATGGTAAGGTTAGTTTGAAGGGAGTGAATGATGCTTCTGCCGCTGCTGCAAAGCGTTTCAAGGCTTCTGATTTGGCACCCGCCAATGCCACAAAGGAGGTGTATGCCTCCATTTTCACTTCGTCCAGGAAGTCTGATTTCAAAGAAACTTATAGTTGTAGATCTCTCCCCCTTGGTAGAAACTAGAAACTGATTTTCTGGTATTAGTGGTGTACAATTATCTCCACTGTTCTGATTTTGGTGTTCTTAATTCTGCTTTGAGGTTACAGAAAATGTTGGCTTTTGATATCTCACATCATGTGAACAGAGGCAGCAGATATTCATTGATCATTGAAGTTACTTTTTTTTTCCTAAGTCTGACTGTACAAAATAATGTTTATGGAATGGTAATGTTCTGCTGTGTATTATTAGCTATCTTCATTCTCTGTTGTTAAGTTGAGCAAAATTAAACAGGTTCCATCCCTCCATTTTTGCTCTCTACATGCTATAGTCAACCTTTAATATTGATCTGAGAGCATGACACATATCAAAGTTCTGTTTACTTTCTCTACTCAACAAAATATGTGCTAGTACTACTATTTTTATCCCTTGTTAATGATCAATATAATTCTTATCATTTGTGCTTGTCAGTACAATGAACGACAATGTGTAAGATCCTGTATTTGGATATTTCCATTGGTATTATCATTAGTTCATCACTGAGGGAGGTACTTTGACAGTTTGACTGCTAATAACCACGTTTGTTTATTTACTTTTTAGTAAACAACCAACCATTTGTGTGCAAATATGAAGAAACATCATGTTTCTTTCAAGAAGTCGAAATCGTATGTTGACTTCACTTTACGATATTTAACTAGCATTCACTCCTTTTGTTGCTGAAATAAGAGTTTTTGACTTCTTGATATAGAATCTTAGAAGTTGTAAAATGCATCTACACGTCTGAGTAATACAAGCGGAATGAAACTTGAATTTGAAAGAAACAATAGTATGTATATATCATCTAGAGCTTCCTTCAAATAGATCAACTTTTTACAGAACTGTGCTAGCGATTACCATTGATCAATCAAATTTTGAATTTGGGACAAAAAGAGGGGTCATATTTGAACACCCCCTCCCAAAAAATATAAAAGAAAAATCTAAAACAACAGAAAAAATGTAGCAAACATACTTTTCATTTTAATGAACTAAGCAACAGTATTCTAAATGATAGTAAGCCAGGTGTGCTAGGCAAATAAATGTTCACTCCAAAGTAGTAAATCAATTTGAAAGTAGAGTTATATTAAAGGGCTGGTTATTCGGTTCAATCAGTCGCAACTTCTGTTTCAGCTTGCTTGTTATCAACTTCTATTTTAGTTCTCTTGTCATCATCTACTTCTATTTCAGTTCTCATGTCACCAACTTGTGTTTCAATTTTATTAGCTCCCTCATCACCTATTTCGGTTTTCTCAGTTCTCTTGTCCTCAACCTTTATTTCTGTCTTCCCATTATCAGTGATCGCTTCCTCATCAACAAGACGCAGATCAGGATAATTTCTATGGTTCAATGAATGCAACCAGAGAGCCACAGTTCCATCCCTCTGTTCCGTAGAAGCAATATGAGAATATATGTACTTCATTTTGAAATCCTCAGCTTCTTTCTCGTATGCCTTCATTGACAATTCCTCGTGGCTATCTTTCCATTTCTGGTTGTATGAAGCAAAGAAGCACTCATCCAAATATAGTCCTACCTCAGGGGCAGTAGGCACATTAATGTTAACATCCCTGCATTTTTTTGTTTGGAGGTCAAAAAAATAAAGTTAGATGAGCATGACCTGTATATCAAATCAAATTTGAATATAACACAAGCTACAAAGGTAATTACTCACTTCTGCAAAGCTTTATTGATAAGAGATTCTGGTGCACAATTTCTCATGATTGCCACTGCAAGCCCAACCATCTTCCGTATTTGATGAAGCATAAAGCTCTGTCCAACAATCTCACACTTTACAAATTCCATGCCCTCAACAACAACAGTAGTCTTTGCCTCAAATGAAATAATGAAGCGTCGGGCAGCAGGGTCCTCAGCTTTTGTTCTAGTGGTGAAGTTGTGGAAGTTGTGAGTACCTACATAGTACTTCAAGATCCTATTAAATCTCTCTTTCTCCTCCTCACCGTAACTGAATCCGCTTCCTTTGGTAGGCCTATCCTCTCCATTAACTTTCTCTTCCTCGACTATGGCTGTGTTCACTGATCCACCATTCACAGGGGTATCCGCATCTTGAACAGGAACCATAGTTTCAAGATCGGTTTTCGAGTTCACATTGTCAACTAAAACCTTAACCTCATTACTGGATTCCTCAGTTTTAGAGTTCAAATTGTCAACTACAACCTTATCCTCATGACCAGATTCTTCATTTAAACACTTACCTTCTTCACCTTTGCTCAAAGATACATCAATATCCTCTGTCAGCCCAGCATTAACTTTATCGTCTTTTCTGAATGAATCCACATCCATAGCTTCTTGTGTTAGATTGTGCTTTGCATTACCAACAAGCCCTACCACCTTACGACCTCTCTCAGAACACTCCAAACATTTAACAAGCTCATTTCCGGTTCCCAAACTAGCTAGGACGGTCTCTCTATCCCGATGACAAGATGGATCAAGAGCAAACACAGGAATGAGATAGACATACCTCCTGCGGTCACAGAACCTCTTGGCATTAAAAGATGCTGTTACACGCTTGTAACCAAAGATCCGTATCTGATCTGGAAGATTTGAATTAACGCGATCAACAAGACCAGGGGGGTCAATATAGAACCTGCCTGAAACAACCTGACCAACAGCACTGACTCCCTTATCTGTTCTAGCTGAGCGAGCCCAGTCATACCGTTTAGCAATTCCACGATCCTGTTCAGGGACGGCTCCAGACACATACAAGGCTTCTTCCATGTCACCTTCAATGGTCTTGGCCCCGGGGTTTTTCTGCATACCCTGATAGCCAACGCCACAATAAGCAAAGAATATAGCAATCTTACGACGCTTGTACCTTTTCTTGGTGTCTGTGGCAGTTGTGCATTCTTCATCATCAGAGGTACTGGTGGACATCTTCTGCTTCTTCGGCTCTGGCTCTTCCGTAACAACTAGTGCTGGTGGCGGTGGAGGTGGAGGTGGTGGCAGGGATGAACTTGTTAGAGATGTATCTGAGTTTTCCATTTTTTTAGAACTGATAAGAATTTGGGCAGCAGAAGGCAATGTTTAAAACCCAAAATGTTCAACAACCTGGAAAAGAGTTGGCAGGCCGGTGAACATCTATGGCCAAACCAATGACATCCGCATGATGCCACAAACCTATATACAGCAGTTATAGCCAATACATACAGAAATGAACAAAACCTAAGCTACATTAGCATTCTTTCACAACATTTCCAGTTTTTCGTGGTTCCTCATGAGCTCTTAAGTTCAAAGAAAAAACAAAAATTGAGCACCAAGCAGAAGAACCTATTATTTGCCTTATTTTATTAATTTGTTTTAGCATGTTCATTTTAACGTCAGTTTGAATTGACGATTAACACCCAGAAAAACAGCGCAGAGCAGCCATTTGAAGCTAATCTAAAAAGGCAAAATAGTTCACCATTCATGGGACACACACAGTCACAAACACACAAACACAAATCAAATAATCAAATAAGCGAAATGAAGATTCTGCTAATACTCCAAACGCAAAACTACCGAGAAGAAGCATTACCAGAGAAAAAGCAAGAGAGGAAACAGCGAAAACAGAGGCCACGATGCACGCGAGAGAACGTTAAACCCTGATTTTGAGCGTACAGACAGACAGTTACAGCTTCAGGAAGCAGCGCGCTTCTACTTCTCTTGCAATTTGGGCTGGGCCCATTCTATTTTCCTGTGTAGTTTGGGTTTTTCGTTTTGTTTGGAAGAATTCATCAGATTGGGCTCAAAAGGCCCAAATAATAAAATGAAACTCGCATTAGGGGTATATTTGGAAAAGAAGTAATTAAGCCTCCTATTTATGTTTTAGGGTTACACCATGTTAGGGCAGAGTTAGGGTTTCTCTATCCGCACTCCATTTCAGAAGGAGATTGCTTCAATCTCGTTGATGCTCTCCAAGAACTCTAATCTCTCTCAGTTTCTCATACCCAAAATAAGAAAGAAATAAAAAGAAAAAAAAGGAAAATGTTTCTTCGTCTCTCTCTATCTCTCTCTCTCACTCTCGGTCGGTCGCTGAGTTGATTAGTTTCCCTTTCAGTTCCAATTTCAATTCAATTCAATGTTCCATTTCCATTAATTCATTCTTTCGCTTTCTGGCTCTCTCTTAACTCAAAGAGGCAGTGACGATGGTAGCGGAGTGCGGAACTAAAGGCTCCATCGTCGTGAAGCAATGCTCGCCGGTGGCGGGGCAACCCCACCGCGGTGGATCCTGTTGCAGCCATCCATGGCTGCGTTGGTTTGCGACGGCCTGGCCTCGTGTTGTATCAAATCTGAGCCTCCACAACCGAAACCCTAACCGGTTCTGTTTCTATTTGGCGGCGTGCTTTTAATGCTGTGTTTGGTAGATACATGTGGAGGAAGAGATGTGAAGTGTGTTTTCCACCGAATTCGTGCACTCTCACTCTCTTACTCCACATGTCATCTAACAAACACAACGTTAATCTGATCCATTCTTTTTGCTTCAATTTTCAGCCCTAAGATTATGCCTTTTCAAGTTTTCCCCATTTTTTGTCCCCGAAAGATGGTATTTTTTATTTACATTCCAGTTTTGCCAAGTTGTTTTGTGTTAAATGATTGGGGTTTTGTTAATTTGTGTTATTTGCTTCTCTATCTACTTATTTATTATTAAAGGCTTCAGCTTAGGTGGCTTTACTCAAAGGTTTGTGTCAAAACATCACTTGATTTATATAAAGTGTTATAGTTCTAGATGATGTTCATTCATTTTTATATTATTGCACAAGACATGAAACGGGTATTTTTATAGTGTCCATAGATGTATCTTTTGATAAATAAGATTCTACGGTCTTGTGATGCTGCTGCCATCGTTTATGAGGATGATCACTTTTGTTGATATGCTTTGTCCCTTGTTTACAGGATGTTGCTTCAATTTCTGTTTTCACTTTTTTTTTGTGAGAGATATATTACTTATACCTATATGCTATTATTAAAAAGATGTTAGCCTTGACTGTTATAGTTACTCATTCTTGATCAAGACTATCAGTTACAATAAGAGCTTCATAGTGACTCTAGCATCTATATATACTAGTGTATGTTATGGTTCAGAATAATGCAATATTACACACTGTTCAGTTTTCTCTCAATTTCTATTTTCTTTCTAGAAGATTTTTTATTACTTTCACATGGTATCAAGAGCTTCAATGATCCATTGCTGACAACACAAACTCTGCAAGTTCTGCTGATAGCACAGCAATGGTTGATTGGTTGTGCAAACCTCGCCTACCATCATCAACGCTTCTGCTAACAAGCCTGCCGAGGAATTTTTTTTTTCCTTTTATAAATATAAAAGAAATGTAATTCCCAAAACAATTAAAAAGACATTATTTTCAGGATTCACTTTTTTGTTTTGTTTTGGGAATTACATTTTTTCAACATGGAGACACCTTGCTACCTCTCACATTTTTTTTCTCTCTCCAGATTTACCAGGATAAGTTCGTTATTGAGTTGCTTATGTTCTGCCTAACGCCATTCCAATGAAGATGTGGAAATTATACACGGGATGGAATAAATGGAAGATCAAAACATGGGACCGAACAAAAAGCATCAGGCTTTGGTTGGACAATTTTAATGAAGCTTACTAAGTTGAGAGTGAAAATTGCAATCCATTTGGGTAAAGCATCAGAAAGTCATGTTTTCTTCTAGGGTATGAACTATGAATAGAGTTTGGCATTTGTTGAAACTTTGGATGAGCAGAGCGCCTCCTTGTATAAAACAAGGGTTTTACTAGTGTGTAGATATGTTATGCCTTCTATATGTATAGAAACCACGTGCCATGTATAGAAATAGGGCAGCTGGACAATATAGAAATGTGTGTTGAGGAGCAGCTTTATAAAAACTGTGAAAAGCTGTGATTTGAAGAAAAGTAGGCCCCACATGTTTTTGTGATCAAGCTCTAATGAAAGCTGTGACAAAGCGCTAATAACTAAAATTAAGAAATAATTTTTTATGCAAAATTTTTTGTTCAAAGAGCGTAAATTGTGACCGTGAAAAAAATTAAATCCCTTCTCTAAATTAGGCTTAATAGGAGGCCCATAGAAACAAATAAACCCACGTCTTTTGAAACAAATTTAACCCAGGAAAAAAAACTTTCTTCCCTTTACTCAAAATCAATAGCAGCCCTAGCAGCCCATTCACTCACCAGTACTCAGATCTAGGAATATATAATTGATCGTAGCAAACATATGGTTTATCATGAAAAAAGTTTAATTACTCCGATGATCATTATAATTTTACCAATTTTTTAATTAGATTCTTATATTTTTTCTTTCAGTAAAATTTTGATATTGTTTTAATTTTATAATTAAATCCTTCCTAATATAAAAAATATTAAACTTAATTGAATATTTTTTTGCAAATTGAAAGTATTTATAATTCAAAGCTTAATTAATTAATTCTTTAACCGCATATATCTTCGTAAAAACATTATGTTACTCTTAACATTTTTAACACGAAAAGGACGTCATTACAAACTTAACAGAAGTGTAGAGATCTAATTAAAAAAAAGTACAAAGACCTAATTAAAAATTTCAAAATTCTATAAGGACTAACAGAATATTTAATTTTAAGAAAAGATATTTTAAAAATATCAAAATAGGTAGAATTCTGTTAATTTCTATAGAATTTTAAAATTTTTAATTAGGTCCTTATATTTTTTTTTTTTTCAATTAGATCTCTACACTACTGTTAAGTTTGTAATAAGGTCCTTTTCGTGTTAAAAATGTTAAGAGTAACATAATGTTTTTAGGAAGATATATGAAGTTAAAGAATTAATTAAGTTTTGAATTATGAATACCTTTAATTTGCAAAGAAATATTCAGTTAAGTCTAATATTTTTTACATTAAGAAGGACTTAATTACAAAATTAAAGTAATATCGAAATCTAACTGAAAGAAAAAATATAATAATTGTTCATACCCTGACCCAACGATAATGCCCAGGTACAAATAAAAGGTCCAATCCGAAGGGTTGAGCCTCACTTAGCACCGACCTTCCTCCTGCGAAATCGGTTCTTACCACGACTTACTCTAAAAAAGTCGGGGACGAGAGTTAGCTGGCAGATAAACATTCGTTTGAATGAGTAACTGCCCCTAGAATCTCTCTAACTACTTCCAAGAGCCATATCTTAACCTCCCTGAGATAAAGGGACGGTTAACACCCTAAAAAAGTGGCACTACTTCAACGGTGGTTATTGGTTCACCACTATAAGTACACTGACATCCCTCAGGTATCACTAAGTCCCAATACTCTCTAGACCTGCTCACACCCTTGCTGACTTAAGCATCAGAGTGTCATTGTAGGTACCACCCCCATTCGTTCATACTCACGAGTCGGACGGAGGCCCCCAAGGCGCAGACCCGCTCGAAGGCTTTCTTCCTCAGACGATTGGGTCAACCCAGCGAGTCCAGCCCAACAATCTCCGGTTACCCATCGTAACAATAATCTAATTAAAAATTTGGTAAAATTATAATGACCATCGGAGTACTTAAACCTTTTTTCATGATAAACCATATGTTTGCTACGATCAATTATATATTCCTAGATCTAAGTACCGGTGAGTGAATGGGCTGCTAGGGCTGCTATTGATTTTGAGTAAAGGGGATAATAGAATTTTTTTTCTTGGGTTAAATTTGTTTCAAAAGACGTGGGTTTATTTGTTTCTATGGGCCTCCTATTAAGCCTAATTTAGGGAAGGGATTTAATTTTTTTCAAGGCCACAATTTACGCTCTTCGAACAAAAAATTTTGCATAAAAAATTATTTCTTAATTTTAGCTATTAGCGCTTTGTCATAGCTTTCATTAAAGCTTGATCACAAAAACATGTGGGGCCTACTTTTCTTCAAATCACGGCTTTTCACAGTTTTTATAAAGCTGCTCCTGAACACACATTTCTATATTGTCCAACTGTCCTATTTTTATACATGGCACGTGGTTTCTATATATATAGAAGGAATAACATATCTACACACTAGCAAAACCCATAAAACAAATGCAAGATGTGTGTTGATTTATTTAATATATAGATATGTCGAACTTTTTCGCCCTCATAATAGGAAAGAATGAACAATTATGTTGAGATTTATCTTTCCTTTATGAGTAAGAAATTAGAAAATCGATTTATATATACTTGTTTGTTATTCGGTTGGATTAATTGTGCAACTTCCCAAGCAATATGAAGAATAGTTCTTTACCCTACTTAACTGAATTCCATCTTTACCTGATAACTTATGCATGTGTTGGTCATTTATGCATGAAATTTTCATTCAACACTCCTATGATAGTTAGGTTCACGAAATCAGTTAAAACAATTTAAAAGATTTTAAGTATTAGTTAGTTTTTGTATTTACAATATTTGACAAATTAGCAGGATTAAGATGATTTAGTCATTATTCGAAGTCAAGAATCAATTTGGAGCAGTCTATTTGATATCACTAGAAGATCATGCTTATTGAAAACATATTAACATGATTCATTTATTGATAGTGTATTACACCCGTGTTACAATTTTTAATTTTCTTGACAGACATGTTTTAAAATTAAACTCATTAAAATTAGTAAAAATATAAGCCAATCTTTCCACTCAACAATCAAAGAAGTTAACTAGGATGCTATTGATTCCCTAACTAATCCACCTGTGTTTAGCTACTACAGAGTCGCGCATTACATAGTTTTTTTTTTTTTGTAACTACGCATTACATAGTTACAAATGCGAATGATTCCCCACTAAGTTTTTTTGGACAAAGTCCAGGCTGGGAAGCCCAACCCGAACCAAACAAGCTCGAGGCCCCTTCCAGCAACACAACGGGACACCAGCACTACGTTCCGCAATCTTCTTCTTCTTTATCAAGGTTCCAACATCTTATTCAAACAGACTCCCAACTATTTAAACAGACTCCCAACTTCCAATGGATCTTATTCAAGGTGCAACTCCAGCTCAATAGCTCATTTTATCTAGCTTTTTTTTTTGGATTATGGCTTCTTTGGACCTCTCTTAGCCAAACACCACCACCTCCTATATTAGTTTGATGCTAACTTAATGGGCAATTGCTTTCCCCTGATTATTGTTGGACTTTTAACCTGGTAGTCAATAATAAAAAAACCCACATACACGAATAGTTTTGAGAAGTTTTTGTCAGAACTCAGAAGTAGTTTCGGTTTAGTGGAACACATTCAGTTGACAACAAAAACAGAAGAAGTACGGATGAAGTGGTGTGACTCCCAAAAGTCCCAAGGCCCAAGGGCATAATTGGAATATAACTTGTTGAATCTCCTATATATTCTTTAGGTTTGGGATATGTGAGAGCAGGATTAGGGTTTTTTACCTACCGCACTCCGCCTCTGAACTGGCTCTGTCTAGTTGATGCTCTCAAAAAACCCTAACTTCTCAAACCTTCCAAAATGGAGTACATAAGGAATGAAATAAAATAAATAAATAAATTAATTACTGTCTTTCTTTCTCTCTCTCTCTCTCTTAGTCCGGTTATCGATATCTATCTATATATCTATCTATGTACCTTTGATTATGATAGCTAAGCTTTTCTGTTTCCTTACTTTCACTCTCTCTCAGTGTCTCCGATCTCAAAGAGGCCGTGACGATGGTTGCGGAGTGTGGAATCGAAGGATCGGTCGCCGTTAAGCAACGTTCGCCGGTGGCGTGGTAACCTAATCAGTTGCAGCCATCCATGGATGGCGTTGCTTTTCGAAGGTCGATCCTTTTGTTGAGCCAAATCTGAGCCTCACCGAAACCCTAGATCCATGCTCTCTGTTGACGCGCTGTTTGGTAGAGATGTATGGAACGAGAGATGGGAACGGTGGGTGGTGGTTTTTTCCACCGAGTTCCTTTACTTCCCTCCCTCGTTCCATACATCATCTAACAAACACGGTGTTAATTAATAAGTTATATGGGATCCGGTTTTCTTTATTTTTCGCCAGATCTATAGTCCATGAAATCCCTAATTTTGTGATTCCTTTTTTTCCACTTGATAACTGTGAGCTTTAATTGTAACAACTGGGATTTTGCTACTTTCTCATATTGATTATGATTATTAACTTGTTTTACTAGGTTGTTCAGGTTAGGTGGCTTCGCACGTGGTTTGAGCAAAGTGTAGATTGGCCCCGTAAAAGATTTCAACTTGCTTGATTAGACTATGAAGGCCTGAAGTTTCTTGGATCCATATTCTGTCATGTATATTATAGGCATAGACATTTATCCTACATTGTATGGGGCTAGTTTAGCCCGATAATTAGATGAAATAACTAGCCCGATAATTGTATTATTCAATTTTAAGTTACGACTTTGTTTGGATTGGATATAGGAAAGAAAATATGAGAGGAAAGAAAATAAAAAGAAAAATAAAATTATTTGTATGTTATTTGAATTAAGAAAAAATAGACCGAAAAAAATAGAGAGAAATTTTTTTGATTT
>NC_029785.2:134820488-134824144 GCF_000816755.2 Arachis ipaensis | reverse complement strand
GAGAAAATAATTTAGTAGGATTTATATTTTTTTTTTTCATCCAAACAACAAAAAATTTATTTTTCATTCATTTTCTCTCCTTTTATTTTTTTTCTTTTTAAATTTTCTCGTTCCAAACAATGTCTAAGGAGTATTTTGTACAATATTAATGAGGGGAAATTTCACTTGTAGCTTTCTTTTACTTGAGAAGGATTAGATATTTTGTTATTATCTAGAACTTCATATGAGTGTTCACCTAATAATAATCTTTGATACTTTTTTCAGTTTTCAGTGTATATGTTTGTTGAGGCTTATGTGATGCAATAATGCAGTATAAAGACAATTTCTTTCAAAACTTTATTTTCTATAAAATTGGTGCCATTTTATGCAATTTAAAATTTAAAAAAGATGAATGCTATGGTGCTTATTTATTAAAAGAAGTTAAAAATTAATATTTAATTTAAAAAATATAAAAATAAATAATTTTTTAAAATTTAAAATTTACTATAAAAAGAAAATTAAGCAAAATTTAGACACTAAATAATAGGCATTATAGAATTGGCCTTTAAAAAAATGCCGTGATTTTTTTACGTTCATAAACTAGAAATATAGGTGATTTTTTTTACGTTCATAAACTAGAAATATAGGAAATTTCCCTATCAATGGAAGTATGCAACATATTTTTTCGCAGGAAAATAATGCGTGTTGTTATAAATGGATTCATTAATTAATTATTCTACAAATGAAGAGAAAAATGATTAAGTATAATTTAAGAATGTTAGTGACAAATCTGAAGGATAGTGCTAGATAATTTGGATTTAAAATTTTGATCTCGTATACATTTGAATTATTGGGTTTGAGACTGTTGAGAGTCTGAGTTATACTGTGGACTTACCTAAGTGGGAGAAACTGAGATGGATCTAATTTATTTTCAGAGTAGGATTGAATGAAAATCTTAAATCAAATTATTGCACACATTATATTTATCGTGATCTACACATTTTTGAGGCTAATTTTTTTTTATATTGTTTAAATATATGTGTAATACATCATTATTGGAAGATTAGGTGTTATTTTTTTGATATGGTGTTTTATTCAAATCAGACGGTCCGATTTGTTTGAAGAGAAAAATAAATTACAAATCGAAAGGTCCGATTTGTTTGGAGAAAAAAATAAACTACAAATCGGAGGATCCGTTTTGCATTTTTTATTTTTTTTATTTTTTAAAATAAAAATCGGATGGTCCGATTTCAACATTAAGAATTTTTTTATTTTTGAATTCACAAATCGGACCGTCCGATTTGTGATTGTTTGTTTGAAAAAAAAAATAAAACAAACAAATCGGTGCATCCGATTTGTACATCCTATACTAATATGAAACACACTTCTGCTCACAGTTTCTTGTTATACACTTCTCTCTCTCCCACATAAAAAATAACAAGCGCATTTTTGACGGGCAAGTAAGTGAGAAGATTTGAGCCTTTCTAGAACTAGTTATCGCACCAGGGGCATAATTGAGAAAACAACGGCCTTAGGCCTATATAACTGTTGGAGTTACACCCGTGCAAAAGCAGGGTTAGGGTTCTTGAGCCACACTCTGATACTGAAAGTGCTATCTATCTATGATGTTACAAAATCCCTAATCTCTCACTTTGATCAAAAAAGATGTGGCCATTTCGTGGCGCCAGTCCTGCATTGAGAAGTCAGGTTTTGTTTTCCTTGCGCTATCTACTCTTCTTCTATGTCAGTCCCATTTTGTTGGCGCCATTCTTAAATTGATGTGGTTTTTCATTTCGCATGCGCTGATGGAAACTATGAACTGCTTCTGTCTCTCTCTCTTTCTCTCTCGCACAGACGCAGTTTCGATTTAGCATAAGCCTTTTGCTTTCTTTGGATCTTTTCTTATCTTTCGTTCTCTCTCTTTCTCTCTGATCCCAATGAGGCTGTGACGATGGTTGCAGAGTGTGGAATCGAAGGACCGGTCGCCGTCAAGCAATGCTCGCCGGTGGCGGGGCAATTCTATTGCAGCCATCCACGGCGGCCTTGCTTTTCGATGGCCGGTCCCTTTCTGATACCAAATCTGAGCCTCCACTGGAACCCTAACCCTAACCCTATTCTCTCTGTATTTTGGCGGCATGTTGTGAGTACTATGTTTGGTAGAGGTGTATGGAATGAGAAATGGGAAGGGCGTTTTCGGTTGACTTCATGAACTTCCCCTTTTTCATTCCATACATCATCTATCTAACATTGTCTTAATAGATTCAATCCTATTATGTTTATCACCGAACGCAACCCTCAAACTGAAACTATAATTTACTAATCCTCAGATTTTATTAAAGTAGTTATAGACTTATAGTTTAGCTTCATGAGCTTGGTTGAGCTAATTGTCTGAAACTAGTTTAATTTTGGAATGGCTTCTTTTTCATCATAACGTTCATTTTAGGTAGGTTTGTTGGTTCTCACTAAAATGTTATGTCATTGCAGAGAAGTTGGCAGCTACTGGAAATGTTCAATGACTTATAGTTCTTGAAGGCAGCAACTCAAGACCATGCCTGCAATGTATTAAGGGATCTGGAAGAGGATTGGCCAATTGAAAGATTACAATGTACCAGAAGATTGCTTGCATTGAATCTTCCCCAAGTGGTTGCTGCTTGCTACGCGAAGTATATTGTTGCTGTATAGTGTAGACATGAATATGTAACTTTTGGTTTTGCATAAGTCCTAAGACTTAGAGTGATAATTATTCTTTCAATTCAAAGATATTTGATCTTGTGGTTCAATGTAAGTTAGTCAGTTTAATATTAGTATGACAGCTCGATTCCTTGATTTACGATTGATGGTATATGTATATATAATATATGCGTGATTCTGTTTAAAATTTGCCAAATATAATTGGGAGATTACCTTTTGAAACATCTATATGCGGATATATATTGGTTAACGAAGTTAAGGAAATGGCGAGTATGTATAAGCTGATTAACCGAACTAATATCATAGGCATTCTATATATAGTACAGTTTGAGATGGCACACATGATGTTGGAATAAAAATGAAGACCAAAATGTTCATCTCAGTTAGAATTTTGCATTAATGGCCAGTGAAGAGAAGAGCAAACACCAGGTATACCACCAGGGAGAGACCAATGTTGACCTTATTTGCCCGGAAACTTGAAGAGGATGCAGGTTTGGTGGGTGGAGGATGAGCACTTGGTTCATCTTTAGAATTAGAGACCGCAGGAAGCGGTGGATCGACAACGTTGTCAACCTCAAGAGGTGGAAGTGGTGATTCTGCTGGTGGTAGAGTCTGAGGATCAACAGTGCTCATCAGGTCACCAGGTTGAGCTGGTAAGATGGTAGGCACATGGTTTGGATCGCTACATGGGCTTCCTGCAACCAAGAAAAAGGTAACGTAAGAACTTAATAGTTTCTAGGAAAATTTTGTTTCATGTTTATCTCATTAGAATGAATGAAACTAAGAGAGTTGAAAGAGCTAGATTGTGATTACTTACTCATATATCTACTTGCAGTGGCAGGAAAATCGGTCACAATGCCATCGACCTTAGCATTTTGGATAAAAGTAGCCATGGCTATATTAGGATCAGACCAGAAGTCAAATGCCAAGGTTATGAATTCGTTTTTGAGATTATGAACGAATACTGTGAGGTTTGCATCTTTCAA
>NC_029785.2:134808991-134819663 GCF_000816755.2 Arachis ipaensis | reverse complement strand
ACCGCATCAGCGTACTTCTTAATTTCATCGGCTGTTGGCCTTGGAATGTCACCTATTCTGTCATCAACTAACAACACTCTTTTGTAGGATGGGATATCCTTAAACTTGGTTAACACTTGGCTGTCATCTGATTGGATCAACACTTGCTTTGTGGATTCCTTATCAAAGCTAGCGTTACTCAAAGCACTGCTGACCGTTCCCACAATGTCGAGGCTTCTATTTGATGCAAGGTAGGCGGCGTTCTGTGAGGTAAACAGAGAGATTTAGTTGCAATTGTAGTAGCAGCAACAGATATTAACCATTGAGAAGCACTATATCATGCTTTTCTTGCTGCTAACTTACCTGTATGTTTATCAAAATGCCAGGAACTGCCTTTGTCTTGGCCAATTCCAAAAATTCAGCCAGGGTGACAAATTTACCACTGTTCTTCGCTGCTGGGTTTCTTGGGAAATCTGGGCCTTCAGCATTATAGATTTGAGCTGAAATGATAAATTTATACTTTAAGTTCTTCATTATTCAGATCTTGTGGAAAGTTATTATCAAGTTTAGCAAAGGAATTTACGTTTCAAGGTCTGAATCTCGCTCCATGTAAGGTCAAAGGAGAAAATTCCACTTTTTGCTTGAACTTCTGGGACGGTGGAAGTTCGAGGCATAAACTTTGTCACTGCAGTTGTTTCTTGTATCAGGTCTGCAGCACCGGAGCAGAAGGCTGTTCCATCTTTTGACATTTGAACCGAGCAATCTATAATGTCAGAACCGTCATCTATTGCTTGTTGATATGCTAGATCAGTGCTGCCTGGATAAACACTGCTTGCTCCGTTGTTGCTTATGATCAGAGTTGGTCCTGCAGAAGCAAATGTGTAAGTTTACAGATTTGTGATTGAGGGCATCTCATCTATGGATGCGAAAATTGTGGTTTCAAGCTTAGCAACATACCTTTTTTGGGCAAGCTTTGGTTATTTGCAAAGCATGCTGCGAAAACAATTGTCAGTTAAGGTTAAAGGAGTGTTTGGTATTTGCAAAATGACTCTGAATTGAAGGTAGAAGGATTTGTCATCTCACCGATGGCATTCGATGCTGTTGTTGGGAAATCAGTGACAACACCATCAACAGAATCCCCCTTGTCTGTGAATTGCATGTACTCAGCAGTAGGATCGTAACTGTAATTATAACTTAAGGTGAAGTCATTAGCAAAACCAGAAGCATATACTTCTAGTCCTAATTTATGTGCATCAGATACAAGTGTTGTGGGAAGCCCAAGATAATTGTCTGGCTTAACCGGCCATATGTACTCCTTTGGAACCATTATGGCTGAGGCATATGACTTAATTGCCAAAAGATCCTTCACAATGGTACCATATGGCTGCTTTGTTGTGGGTTCAACCTCATTTGCACCCAGAAGCTGAAATATGATCTTAGTTGTCTTGCTCACTTTCCCGTTGATGCTCTTTAAGAAACCAATCTCTGGAGAAGAAACATAGTTTATCTGATACTGGGTCACCAATTCAACAACCCTATCCACAAACTTCACACCTTTCTGAGTGTAAAATGCTTCATACTGCAGCAACAGAACATTCCATCAATTATAACATTCAAGAAAAGCAAAGCTCAAGGATTTTCAGCTTTTCACATTTGCTACTAAGAAATGATTAAGAACCTGAGCATTCAACCAAAACTTGGGTGGGGACTGGTCGCCTAGGACAGCATCAACATTAAGAACTGGGAGGGATTGGTCATAAAAATCAGGTCTAGTATAAATGGACTGAACCACTGTGGCAACACATAGCAAAAAGGTAACATCAGTTCCAAACCTACAATTTTGTTACATTAATTAATGAGAAAAGAAAGAAATTGTAGATTGACTGAAAGACTCACTAAACACATTCTGGTCAATATCTTTTGCAGTGTAATCGACAGCAAAGTATCCTTCCACATTCTTGCCATTGATATTGTAGGTTCTTGTCTTATTCGGATCGAAAACATTTATATTTGTTGATTTGTCAAGCGTGGTGCCGGTGACACAAAAGGCACCACCATCTTTCGTCAGTTGAAGATTGCACAAGATGGTGGTGTCCTTAGCAAATGCCAATGCATTTGGTGTGCCTTCTGGGAACAGACCCGAGAACCCTCCGCGGGATACTACAAGAGGTTCATTCCCTGCATAATTCACCAATCACCCATTATATACATTTCATCTCCTAGAACCATTATATGATCAAAAGCATCCTAGTATGAGAAACAAAAGTGCAGAGATTACAAACCGCTTAAGGTTGTCCACTTTCTCAAAGGTGGTTTTGGAAGTGGAACTTGTTGGGCAACCGTTGCATGCACCAACAAGGAATAAAGAAACAAGCTTGTGATCATTTTGTTCATTCCCTGTCACAGAGTTTAACCTCAATTTCAATCAAACCTACCCATTGAATCAAATTACAAAGAACAAACAATGATGGTAATAATAATAATAATAATCATTCATATATCAAGTTTCCCACATGTTATATAATTCATTCATTCATTCAATCTCATTTACGGTAAAGTTCTCTCTTCGCTTATCTAAAGAATAGAGATCAGAAGGAATTAATTTAATTAAATTTGATGACACTATAAAGTAAACAGAAGTTAATTCTATGAAACAGTAGATGCGTACCCCAAAATGTATACTCATATCTTGATTTATTCGACGAAGGAAACTGGCATTCCCCAGAGTTTTTGATGAGTAAAACCCTCGAGGGAATGTGATTAGGAAAATATAAGAGGAAGAAATAAATTGGTGTCTAAGATCAATGCAGAAATGAGATTCTATTTTTCACAATTTAAATCCACACAAATTTTCACGCATAAATAGCTGGTTAGTATTTGTTTTCTAGGGACAACCAATCCAATGTCATTTTTGGAATATGATTTTTCATTATTTGCTGATTTTGGTTACTCTTGTTCAATGTTAGTTTTGTCAAACTGAAACTTTGTTGCTAACTAACCAAAAACTGAAACTCGTTGCAAGTTGCAACTGACACTTTTGGATTTCAATACTTTAAAATACCATGCTTCCTTTTCATCCAACTCATTATTATTATATTCCCATATAAGTGTATAACTACGGTCGAAATTTACATCCATCATATCTAGTGTCTAACTTTGTTTATTTTGTTCATTTTATTAAAAACATCAGAAAATTGCAAAACATTACATTGTTTCGATCCATCGAGAAATATTCATCAGGATAATGTAAATTAAAATTGATATACTTTGATATAGCGGACCATTAATTAACAAAGTTTTAAGAGCAATTTAGCTTGTTAAGATTGACATATATCTTTTACCGAATCCTTCTTAATCTTGAATTATATTATTATAATAATATTGAGATATTATATATTATTTATGTGTTAATCTTTTTTAACAATATATTTTTTCTCATTAATGAGATTTTAAAATTTGAAAAGATCTCAGTTTCCTATTTTAATATAGATATCTCAGTCTATTTAAAGATTTATCAAAGTTCTCTTCCATAAAATTGAATATTATCAAAAAAAAAAAAAATAGTGAAAAACACTACTCACATTTCAATGGCTTCTCCTTCTCTCTCAGTTTCCTACGCCCTTCTTCCAAGCATTCAACAAACAAACCTCATTGATGACGATGATGATTCTATAACCATTGACCGAAGCATCTTCAATTTATCAGAGAACAAGCGTTATGAATGGAATAACATGTTGGAGGGACATGTTGGAGCATGGTGTGTTGGTTATTCTCATGGTTGGATTGTACTTTTGGATGAGAATGGAGTTCCACTTCTTTTAAACTCTTCTTCTTCCACTACCATTAACCTATCACCTCTTCCCTTTCATTCTTGTACCCTGTCAGATATTTTTACTTTGCTGAATACTTAAGAAAAACCTTCATAGTCAAAGCAGTTTTGATGTGTTGTTCCTCTCCTTCAAGCTACATTTTTGCCATCACATATGGTTCTAACTATAAGATTGTTTATTACAATTCTACAACTTGGGTTGAGCTCTTTAATGATAAGCAATCTTATTGTGTATTCAGCAACAACTATCTTTATGCCTTAACACAAGATAGTTTTATTGAAGTTTGGAATATTTGGGAGCCAATTCCTAAAAGATTGATTCTTTTAACACTAACTATGGAGGCAAATTATAAAGAGGAGAAACCATATTTAAGAGATAGCTTCTCAAAAAATTTGTACTTGGTGATATTTGTGGAAGAAATCTGATAAGATTTATTAGAAATTTTGTGAATGATGATCGACTAGTAATAGAAGAAGGAGATCTTTTATCCTCTGAAGATACACAATCATTGATTTATTCTTATAGAATAAAATATTTTACTGTTTATAAACTTGATATTGGAGATAAGAAATGAAAAAAGATGAAATTTTTACATGATAAAATTCTGTTCTTGGGTGCTAATGAGTCTGTATTAATGGATGCCAAAACTTGCTTGGAGTGTGAAGAGATCAATCTACTTTACAGATGATAGGTGAAAAGAAATAACTTTAGACTACATATATAATAGACATGATTGGAGTATTTTCAATCTTCAAAAAAAATATGTTAAGAGTCTCATGCAATGTACAAATAAAATTAATCCTCCACCACTTTGGATAGTTCCAGCTCCACAGCATTGTACTAACTTGCATGCATTAAAACACTGATTATGCTATATGCCTATATTTGATATTTATTCTTATCTTTGTTATTCCATAATAATTTAGGATTTGCTATTCAGAATGATAAGGTGTTTTTTGTACTTGATTTTCTTTTTGTTTCTATCATGTTACATATACATAAAAAATTAACAACTAAATCCATTATTTATAAAAAAATATTAAAATACGAAATATGCACGTGACATTTTCTATAATGAATAAATAACATGAACCCGCCCCATTTAACGTACTGCTTGATTTCAACGAAGGTAATATATTATAAACTTTCAACTTTCATTCACTTGATTTGATTTTATTTTATTGGGACAAAAATAAATAGTAATAATAAATCAAATAAAATAAAAGTAGTAGCGTTAGCTTGCTTTCTGTTATGGAGTGGTAGTTATTGGTTAACGAATAACGGTTAGTTTCCCATTCCCAAGATCCAAAGGAAAGAGATGAAGATCACAGCTCTATTCGTTTTGAAATGCAACGCCACTACCACCACTGATGGATCGGATCCACCAATTCTGGCTAACGCCACCGACGTAAGCCAGTTCGGTTATTTTCAGCGTTCCTCCGTCCGAGAATTCATCGTCTTCATCGCTCGCACCGTCGCCAAACGCACTCCTCAAGGCCAACGCCAATCCGTCCAACACGAAGGTACGTCGATAAATTCTGATTTCTGAATTTCTTGATGCGATTATTTTCATGTCTGTCAATGTTTATTGGCTTGTTGATTGCAGAGTATAAGGTTCATGCTTACAACCGTAATGGCCTCTGTGCTTTGGGGGTTATGGATGATCACTATCCAGTTCGAAGTGCATTCTCTCTTCTCAACAAGGTTCACACCTCTCTCTGATCTGTGATTTTCCTTTTGGTTGGTTCATGTCTGTTGATTTTTTAGGTCATAGTAAATTGAATGTTTCAGGTGATGGATGAGTATCAGAAAAGTTTTGGCGAGTCATGGAGAACTGTTGACAAAGATAGTACTCAATCATGGCCCTTTCTGGATGAAGCTTTGATCAAATTCCAGGCATGCAATCTTCTCCAATCCAATCTGATCCGATACTCGTTATATATTATAATCAAGTATATATTGCTTTCAATTTGCTTGTTGCTATGGTCCAATTTTCAGGACCCTCATGAAGCTGACAAGTTATTGAAAATTCAGAAGGATTTAGATGAAACAAAAATCATTCTTGTAAGTGTTACATAATCATGCAACAATTAATGCTCTCATACATATACTAGTATTGTAAAAGATGGTTATGTATGTATTTCCTTTGTTACTTTGTAAACAGCACCAGACTATTGAGAGTGTTCTTGCAAGAGGGGAGAAGCTAGATAGCTTAGTTGAGAAGAGTTCTGATCTAAGTGCAGCATCACAGGTACATTAAGATTGCATTTAATGGGTGTGACTTTTGTAGATAGACATTATATGCATCATTGAACATTGTTGCTGAAACAAGTAACCGATGCTGGTGTGAATTTTGAAACAGATGTTCTACAAGCAGGCAAAACAAACCAACCAGTGTTGTACGGTTTTGTAGACTTAAGTTTTAATATCATGATCCACTCATTCCACCTGATCTTGACAACGAGGTGGTTAATTGTTTAGGACAAAAGAGCTGCTTCTTTTTCTTTATCATTCTGAAGTGTTTGGTTTGCTTGGTCAAATTCTGGATTTCAGACACGGAACTGAATGTTGAAAGAACATGCAATATATTTTTAGTATGATATTAACATTTTCTTTTCAATTTTGTTCATCATCAGCATATTCATAATGTGATGATTTTCCACATCTCTCTTACAAATCACTGTAAAGAAACTTCTATAACAACCAAAGCATTCAACCATCAACTTTAACCTTTGGGCTTATATAGTCTATTTTTTACAAAACACAAGCGATACTGAAACCATTCAAGTACTTAACACAACCAAAACAACCAATACATGAGATTCAGACATAATTGCAGCATGAGATATTTCTTCAATCTAATGCCTATTTCCCTAAAAGGGATTTGATCCACCAAATGCCTTTGGTGTCTTTGGGGCCTTCTTCTCCCTCTGGTGGTGTCTCACTCTGTGGAGTCTTGTGGAGTTTGCTCACATCATACCCCTCATCCTTAGCTTTCTGAACAAGCATATTGAAGATCTCCTCATCTAATCGGTTCTGCCTTGACAATATCTAAAGCAAAATACCAGATGAGAAGAAATGAGCACATCATAATCAATTCCCAATATTTCACTACCTTTGATTCACCTTATTCAACATACCAACATATTTTCAAATGACAACCCCAATTGAGAAATCTAGATGCTTCACCTTTGATCTTCCCATTCCAAACCAACACACCCATTTGTGATTGTGAAAAGATAACATCTTTGACATGGAAAAGTGAAAATAGAGAGAGAAATTCACTTACCCAAAGATATTTCCTACAGGGGTTGGCCAATGAGAGCATACTGATAATCATCATATCTAGCTTATCAAGTTGTTTGGCTCTAATCTGTTTTGATATTATATAGAGATTGTACTAGTGACTTATTATTTACTTCCTACTCAAAATTCTAAAATCAAAACATGATGAAAATCATGGGAATACTTTTTCATTGATTAATACATTTTTCTCCAAGTAACAAGGTGAGAGATAAACTAAAATAAATTCAAACAGAAAATTTTGTTTACCCAAAGATATTTGGTGGTTGGCCCTCCAATCACAGCATATTGATAATCATCATCGATGTACAAAACCCAGTAGTCTCCAACAACAGGGATGATGGGTAAGAATGGAGGGACATAGAACTTGACCTTGAGCTTCGCCTCATCGTTTTTCGGATCGGCCTTGTATGCAGTTCCTTCAATGGAGACCTTCTTGCCATTAGCATAAGTCTCATTGAGCACATGCACAGTTCCATCATCATTGAGTGTGTATGTGGCTCTTGTGTTCTCACCATTCTTTGGCTGAAAGAATGAAGGGAAACTCGCTATCTCATACCATCTACCCATGTACCTCTCCACATCAAGGCCCTTCACCACCTTCATCTCTTACTCTTAGACACAACAGAAAACAGTTTTGTACCTTCGGTAGGTTTAGTTTCTTTGTGCTGGTGATGGTTTTTGATAAGGGTTGGATAATGGATTCAGATTCTTTTGATGAAAGTACTTGGAAGTGTGTGAATGAAGCACGTTGGCTTGGAGAATTATAGGCCTTACTCGTGTACATACATGTGCCGATGTGCCCATGGTTCATATGTATGGTAGTGGAGTTTCTAGGACCCTCTCACAAACAGAACAAGACTCTGATGTTCATATTTTCTTTTCCTCCTTTATCTTTGATAGAAAAAGCTAATAGAACTGATTGAAATAATGACAAAACTACGTCTATTCAAGTGCGAACACAACAACATGGACCACTGTCATCTCAAAACTCTAACAGATGCGTGCACCTCAAGCCACACTTTGCTTCAGAGACTACTCCTTACCTATTTTTCTTTTCTTTCTTTGGTTCCCACCTCATATTACTAACAACAGCAACAAACAGAATAATACTACATGAGTACTAGGTAGAGGCCTTTAGCACTTTACCCTCATGAGTTGGACTCATTTTCAACCATACAAAACGTGAAATTTCACAATGAAATGTAAAATAGAATTGCCAAAGCACACATGATGATGATTCTTTTTTCTTTGGGACATATTGTTACACTGGTATCACTACTGAATTACCAGGCCAAGCTCGTAAGGTTTATAATCACCCTTACGATATCTATCTGAATCTGCCATGAAATTTGTGTGCGCTTGCTATGAGATCTTATATTCTTATTACATCATTGATGCGTGGTTCTAGCAAAAATTCAAAACACTATCTCAAGTTTTCGTATAGTTTAGGTGGCAAGTAGTTTTGTTCATGGACGTATTCATAAGTCTCTATGCAACATATATTTCACAACCCAGATTCAGCATATACAAGCACTTTTAAGTTCCAATTACTTCATTGATACCCTAAAGCTTTCAACAAAAACAATAAGAACATACACAAGCAAAGCATCAAATTTCAACTTCAACCTATCAGCTTAGTCTATATACAGGACAAACCAATACATTCATCACCAAGATCCAAACATAACTACTACAATTCAGACTTCTTGACCCCTTTATTTATAACATGGAATAACTCTCGAACCTCATCATCATATATAGCACATGATATCTATCTCCCCAGAATGGATTTGATCCACCAAATGCCTTTGGTGTCTTTGGGGCCTTCTTCTCCCTCTGGTGGTGTCTCACTCTGTGGAGTCTTGTGGAGTTTGCTCACATCATACCCCACATCCTTAGCTTTCTGAACAAGCTCATTGAAGATCTCCTCATCTAATCGGTTCTGCCTTGACAATATCTAAAGCAAAATACCAGATGAGAAGAAATGAGCACATCATAATCAATTCCCACTATTTCACTACCTTTGATTCACCTTATTCAACATTCCAACATATTTTCAAATGACAACCCCAATTGAGAAATCCAAATGTTTCACCTTTGATCTTCCCATTCCAAACCAACACACCCATTTGTGAAAAGATAACAACTTTGACATGGAAAAGTGAAAAAAAGAGAGAGAAATTAACTTACCCAAAGATATCTCCTACTGGGTTGGCCAATGAGAGCATACTGATAATCATCATCAATGAAGAGAACCCAATAGTCACCAGTAACAGGGATGATAGGCAAGAATGGAGGAACATAGAACTTGACCTTGAGCTTAGCTTCATCGCTATTGGGATCAGCCTTGTATGCAGTACCTTCAATGAAGCCTCTTTTGCCATCACTCCAAGTCTCATTGAGCACGTGCACGGTTCCATCCTCGTTGAGAGTGTAGGTGGCTCTCGTGTCAACACCATTTTTAGGTTGGAACCTTGATGGGAAGGACGCTATCTCGTACCACCGACCCATGTAACGTTTCACATCCAGGTTCCTCACCACAGACATCTCTTTCTCCGCCATTGAAAGAACAGAATAAAAGAGGGGTTTTGTTGTAGTTGTTGTTGTTGTTGCAAAAGGGTTTACGGTTTATGATTATGATTTATGAGTTCATGAGATGAATAAGGTTCTCTTTATTTAATAAAGTTGTTGAATTTGGATAATGAATTTCAGATTCTCTCAGCGATATTTGGGTAAGGGGTGTTGTCGTGGGCAATTTCAGGCCTTCCACGTGTACCTTTCCATATGGTACTTTCTAGTATCTTCTATCAAAATACCTGTCATTTTAAAAGATTTAAAAAAAACAATTATATCATTTAAGTGTTTTGGGAAAATGTAAAACATCATACCCTTCCTTGCCTATATAAATTATTAGAGATAGTATGAGAATTTGGATAAAAGGTTGTTCTGTCAGTATACTTTTTTTTAGTGTTTTCTGTTGTGAGTTTCATGCTATTTGGAGAGGGCTTGTTATGGTTTGGGATTGCGAGTGCAAAGAGGTCATATGTGAAATTGATAATCTTGATGCGTTTCTTCTTGTTTCGCGAGGCACAACCAGCATGATTAGGAATGATTCTGATCTGCTTGACAAAATTAAAGAGATGCTCCAGCGCAATTGGACAGCTACTTTAGTGCTCATCCAGCGAACAGTAAACAGAGCGGCTAATTTAATGGCTACGACTGCTGTGTTTAAACAAGCAGGTGTATCTAGAGTGATTACTGCCTCCTAATAATTTAGACATTATTATTAGAGAGGAGTACTACTATTTTTCTTAGGTCTTTTTTCTTTGTGTTATGTTCAGTCACCAAAAAATTATAAGAAAAATTTGAAGTGTATCTAGAACATCAGTATTCTCTAACTATTAATTAAAAAATAAATATGTAATTCTAATATGTTTTTATTATATATACTTAAAAATCACATGAACTTTGTGGCCACAAAATCAATAAAATTAGCAACTAGACTTAATATTTTTTATATATTATATATAATTAATTTTAGTTGATAATTTTGTTGA
>NC_029785.2:134808536-134808966 GCF_000816755.2 Arachis ipaensis | reverse complement strand
AGAACATACATCGTGTAACCGATGGAGAATATATAAGAAATAAATCAAATAATCAATCTATGCAAGACACACATCTAGACAGGGAATGAGAGTGGGGGTGTGAAAATTGTCATTTTCTCCTTTGCATTAAAGTTAATTGGCTTGATTGGTGGTATGTTCCAAAATTATGTCTATTCATTCAAGTGTGAAGCCTTGAAGACCAAGTGTAAATGCGTACTGTCCAAGTAAGATAATAGACTGTACTAGACTCGTCTCATTTTAATGCTTGCACACCAAGTCATCACGGTTGGCTTCAGCTAGAAAGGAGGAGCAGCTATAGTGGAAACTTATGGTATGAATCATTCACATATTCACATACATACTTTTGTATAGTCCCCAGAAGAATAATATGATTTGATGAAATTAAAAAAAGAAAAAAGATCTTCAAATA
>NC_029785.2:134806218-134808530 GCF_000816755.2 Arachis ipaensis | reverse complement strand
GGTAGGAATTGGTGTGAAATATCAAGAATTTTTTATTTTTAATATTGAAGTGGTAGTGGTGTTTTTTTAAAATGTGGATTGTTGGGGTGTTATATTCAAATGTGGAATTGTTTAATTAGAGAAGCAGAAATCGGACCGTCCGATTTATTAGAGGTACAGAAATCGGACCGTCCGATTTCTAGAGGTACAGAAATCGGACCGTCCGATTTGTGGGAGGTACACAAATCGAACCGTCCGATTTGTGGTAAAAAAAAATTAGGTACAGAAATTGGACCCTTGGACCCTCCAATTCGTGTACTTCCACAGTTTTAAAAAACACCAAAAATTACAATGTTAAGGTATATCACCACTTCTACTCCCATAACAAAAAAAAAATTAGCCTCATATCAAAGTATTGGGTTCTCACTAAGACAATATTACAATAAGACTAGACAACCAAATTAAAGTACAATAAACTTCAACTTCAACACCTTTCAGCTAGAGTTCTTGCATTGACACCTTTTATTCATAACATAAATATATTTAACATGGAATAGTTACTTGTTCTTGAACATGTGATCATATATTTCCCATGCATACAACATAATACTTGATCATCCAAATTAAACGCCTTCTTCCGCTGCTGGTGGTGGTTTCTCACTCTGTGGAGTCTTACGGAGTTTGCTCACGTCATAACCCTCATTCTTTGCTTTCTCAACGAGCTCCTTGTACGTTGCATCATCTATATGGCTCTTCCTTGATAATATCTAGACCCCTGAATAATAATTTAAAATAATAAATATAATTAAATAAAAAATATTAAAAAATTATCAAAATTTATTATTTTTAGCCATCACTTATCAATTCAATAACATATTTTAGCTTACACTTTTAAATAAAAATACACTACATTCTAATTTAATGGAATTTGGATCCTCTAAATTTTAAATTTGTATTTTAGAGGGTAAAGTGTGACCTTCTTCCCTCGAATGATTTCTCTCATATTTATTTTTGATCCTATCTATAAAATAAATAGTGAGAGATCACACTTTATTCTCTAAAGTAAAATTCAAACTTTAAAAAATCCAAATTTAATGCTTGTTCATACCCTGGCCCAATAATAAAGGTCCAGGATCCAAGCGAAAGGCCCAGCCCAAAGGGTTGGTCCTCATTGGCGCCGTTGCCGGGGAACCGAGAGATTAACCAGTGATGGCGGAAAGATCCCCTGAAGAAGGCCATGTGGAGACAGATTCTGATCAAGAGAATTTGAACATTGGAAACAATGAAGCAGATCAGAACCTCCACCAGGAAGCCAATGATCAAAATAAGGAAGGCACCTCCGGAATCAAAAATCCGAAGACGAACTCCTCGGAGGGGCGCGAATCAGAAAAGGAAGGACCCCCTCCCGCTAGCGAGCTTATGGGACTAATCCATAGCCGCCTCGAGCAGCTAGAACAGGAGCGGGAATGACAAAAGGAAGCCGAAAAGAACCTAAAAGAGGAGATGGAGTGACGAAAAGAGTTAGAAAGAAAACTCTTAAATTTGGAATCCTCCCTCAAAGGTCGGAGTTCCCACGACGAGAGAGAAGATTCCCCCTTAGGAGAGAAAGATCCTTTTAGCGAGGACATAATGAGGGCAAAAGTTCCGAGAAACTTTAGAAGCCCCGATATGGACCTCTACGATGGAACCACCGATCCAAAGCATCATCTGAGCAACTTTAAAAGTCGGATGTATCTGACCGACGCATCTGACGCTACGCGATGCAAAGCTTTCCCGACAACCTTGTCAAAAGCTGCGATGAAGTGGTTCGACAGTCTCCCTCCGAGGTCAATTACCAGTTTTGAAGACCTCTCAAGAAAATTCCTGATGAGGTTCTCCATCCAGAAGGACAAAGTAAAACATGCACCAAGCCTCCTGGGAATAAAACAGGAGGTCGGGGAGTCCTTACGAGCCTATATGGAAAGATTCAACAAAGCATGTTTGGAGATTCAGGACCTGCCCACTGAGGCAGTCATCATGGGGCTAGTCAATGGCCTTCGAGAAGGACCTTTCTCACAGTCCATATCAAAAAGACACCCCGCCTCTTTAAATGATGTGCAGGAAAGAGCCGAAAAGTACATCAATATGGAAGAAAACGCTAGGCTAAGAGACCCGAGTTTGCGACTCGGGCACCATCCCTCAACAAAAGAGAGGGAGAGGGAAGCGAAGAAGAAGGAAGAGCTCGGCCTTGATAGGCCAAGAAAATATCACTCTTATACTCCATTGAAAGTTCCCGTAGTGGACGTATACAGAGAAATTTGCAATACTGAAAGGCTGCCTCCCCCCAGACCCAT
>NC_029785.2:134801819-134806157 GCF_000816755.2 Arachis ipaensis | reverse complement strand
TGGCCGACTAGCAGCCCTCTCCAGATTTTTGGCAGGATCAGCACTAAGATCCCTTCCGCTGTTCTCCCTACTGAGAAAGGGGCATCAGTTTGAGTGGACTCCCGAATGCGAGGAGGCGTTCCAGGAGTTCAAGAAGTTTTTGAGCCAGCCTCCAATCTTGACCCGACCTATAGCCGGAAAAGACCTCATCCTATACCTTTCCGTGGCAGACAGGGCTGTCTCAGCAGCCTTGATAAGAGAAGAGGAGGTCAGGCAACACCCAATCTACTTCACCAGTAAAGTTCTACAGGGCCCTGAGCTAAGGTACCACAAACTAGAAAAGTTCGCCTACTCCTTAGTAATAGCCTCTCGAAGGCTACGACCTTACTTTCAGGCTCACACAATAAGAGTCCGCACGAACCAACCCATGAAGCAGATCCTCCAAAAAACAGATATTGCAGGAAGAATGGTACAATGGGCAATAGAGCTCTCCGAGTTCGACTTAAAGTATGAAACTCGGACGGCGATTAAAGCCCAGTGCCTCGCCGACTTCGTTGCTGAATATGCAGGGGATAAAGAGGACAAACCGACTACCTGGGAACTCTATGTGGATGGATCCTCCAATAAAGCAGGAAGCGGCGCAGGCATAATATTGGTAGATGAAAGGGGAACCCAGATAGAAGTTTCCCTCAAGTTCGAATTCCCAGCTTCAAATAATCAGGCCGAATACGAAGCCTTGATCGCAGGATTGAAGCTGGCTGAAGAAGTCGGTGCTACGAAAGTGATGGTATACAGCGACTCCCAAGTGGTGACCTCTCAAATAAGTGGGGAGTACCAGGCAAAAGACCCAACTATGAAAAGGTACTTGGAGAAAGCCTCGGAGCTCTTGGGGCGCTTTGCAGAAACCGAGGTGAAGCACATAACTCGAGATCTAAACAGCAGAGCAGACGCCCTATCCAAGCTAGCAAGTACCAAGCCAGGTGGAAATAACAAAAGCCTGATTCAAGAGACTCTCCAGGAACCTTCAGTGGTAAAAATGGAAGACACACTAGAAGTCCTTGAAATGATCGGATTGAACCTCGGATGGATGAACCCCTTAGTCGAATACCTAAAATTCGACATCCTCCAACCTAAGGGAAACCCTAAGACAAGGGTTGACTAAGCTCCTAAGAGATAACTCCGATCTCTTCGCCTGGAAGGCCTCCGACATGCCTGGGATAGATCCCAAGCTCATGTCTCACAAGCTCTCGGTCTACTCAGGGTCCCGACCTGTGCAACAAAGAAGACGCAAGCTCGGCCCAGAACGAGCCCTAGTAGTAGAAGAGCAAGTGCAGGCGCTCCTAGAAGCCGGCTTCATCAGAGAAGTTAAATACCCAACATGGCTAGCCAATGTAGTGCTAGTCAAAAAACAAAATGGCAAATGGAGAATGTGCGTCGACTATACCGACTTAAATAAGGCATGTCCCAAAGACCCTTATCCACTACCAAGCATTGATGTAAATTAAAATGAATCGCAAAAGTAGCCTAAGTCACGAAAAGCTCAATAAAACAAAATTGAGTACTAGGAATAACAAAAAGAGATAAGGAAAAACTACGAAAAAATAGTAAGGCTGCCTTGAGAATCAAGGAAATTCAGAAAAGCAGGCAAGCCCCTAAGAAAAGGTTTTTCCTAGAAAAGATCAAAGAGTCAAAAGAACCGTGAACAGAAAAAGCATGCGCACATAAGGTAACTCAAAACCCTTATCCAAAAAGGGTACTTATTTTTGACCTACAAAACCCTTATTAAAGGGTATTATAAAGTGTTTCGTTTACGGCCTTAAAAGGCCAAAAAATTGTTCAGCAAAAATATCATTACAAGGTATGGGATACCTTACTCCATCACTACAGATAATGGGACCCAGTTCACGGACTCCACCTTTAGAAGCCTGGTAGCCAGTATGAAAATAAAACACCAGTTCACCTCGGTGGAACACCCACAAGCCAATGGGCAAGCTGAAGCAGCCAACAAAGTCATACTAGCCTCTGGTTCAGGAGTAGGTCGGACGGGAGGGGGCGGCAGAGAGGAAGCAGAGGAAGAAATTACAATAGGTTGAGAGGAAGTCCCGACGTTCCGAGGAGGAGGAGGGGGAGAGACAACTGTCCTAACACCTCCAGACCTGGCTCGAGACTTTGCCTTGGCTTCCTGAACCCTCTGATAAGACTCTTGAGCATTTTTCTTTGCCATCTCTGCAAAAACAAATGTACAAACCAATCTACCCACAAAATAAAGGCACGCAAATAGAAAGCATGTTACAGAATGGGAAAAAGCTAACCTTTAAGTCTGAAATCAAGACTGGAGGAAGTAAAAGCCTTCGAAACGCAAGAACGCAGCACGAACAAATGCAAGGGAAATTTGAAAGATTGCAGAAACGAAACAACGAAAGAGAGGGAAAGTATTTATAAAGACGTTAGGGACATAATGGTAAAACTGAGGTAACTTTTAGTAAAAGTGCACCGTTACCAAGGCCATTAAATCCCTACGCATACCCAACGGACACGACGATTGATTAGACGTAACCGTCAGAACCGAAAGGTCTAAGGAAAATCACGTCGGTTCTTAACCATCACGTCGGTCCTCTTGCAAATCGGCTACGACCCCGAGTTGAATACTCGAACCCAAATCCTAAAAAGAAATTGGGCTCGAGTAGGGGCACTGTTCATACCCTGGCCCAATAATAAAGGTCCAGGATCCAAGCGAAAGGCCCGGCCCAAAGGGTTGGTCCTCACCCAGTACCAGCCTTCACCCCCAGAAGTCGGTACAGGGCACGACCTGCTCCAAGGAAGTCGGGAACGAGGGTTAGCTGGCAGATAAGCACTCACTTGAATGAGTAACTGTCCCTAGAATCTCTCTAACCCCTTCCACGAGCCATATCTTAACTTCCCTAAGATAAAGGGACGGTTAACACCCTAGAAAGGTGGCACTACTTCAGCGGTGGTTATTGGTTCACCACCATAAATACCCTGACATCCCTCAGGTATCACTAAGTCCAATACATTCTAAACTTGCTTACACCCTTGCTAACTTAGGCATCGGAGTGTCTTTGCAGGTACCACCCCCCATTCTTTTACACGTACAAGTCGGACGGAGGAACACCGAGTTTCAGGCAAACGCGATAGTCTCCTCCCTCACACGTTTGGGCCTACCAACGTCATCCGGCCCACCAATCTCTGGTTACCCACCGTAACAATGCTACTAATTAAATTTAAGATTAATTTACTCTTTTAACCTTATTAATTTACATCATTCACACATTATTCAAAAATGTTGTTGATTATCTATACTTTTCCTTAAGGGAAAGTCTAGGGGGCCAGCAGATTTATTAAAATCTGGCCAGCACTTAGCCAGCAAAAAGAAAATGAGTGATTCTCCACCATTAGATGAAATCTCACACCATTAAATACACTATTGATGGCTAATTGATGACTACAACTCACAAATTCTGCTGGCTCCCTAGCACTCCTCTTTCCTTAATAATAAATTCGGATGACTCTCGAACATTTCTCATTAGACAATAAAATTTTACATTAATACATCAAAATTAATCTATTTTTTATATGTTTGAAAGAAGATAAGAAATTGAGATGGAAAAATAATAAAAAGAAAGGCTTACCCAAAGAAATATCTTAGTTGGTCCACCAACGACAGCATTCTGATAATCCTGATCGATATAGAGAACCCAATAATCGCCAATAACAGGGAATAAGGGAACGGAGGGAGGCACATAGAACTTGACCTTAAGCTTGGCTTCATCGCTATTGGGATCAGCCTTGTATGCAATTCCTTCAACATAACTCCTCTTGCCATCAACAAAATCTTCATTGAGAACATGAACGGTTCCATTATCATTGAGTGTGTATGTGGCCCTAGTGTCCACAGCATTACTCTTCTCAAAGAATGTCGGGAAACGCGCTATCTCATACCATCTACCCATGTACCTCTTTAGGTCTAGGTTCTTCACCACGGTTGTGGCGTTGCTAGTAGCCACCGTGGTGAGCAGTAGTAGTGAAGCTAGAAGAAATAAACAGTGGCGCATGGGTCTTTCAGCCATTGCAGTTGCAGGGTTTGTTAGTATAGTACTTCTTGCAGGAGATCTTATATATATATATATATTAAGTTGGAATAGATACTCGATTAGAACGTATGTGCCTCAAATCGCTGTCATTAAGGAGATATCGGGAGTCTAACGTTTCATGATCTGTTTAAATGACATTCCTTATCAGAATCGTCGTTATCAAGGTCTATTAATATATTAATTATTAAGGATTGTTGAATTAAAAAGATTGGAAAATATAAAAGATTTATTTTTTATACCATAAAAA
>NC_029785.2:134789603-134801794 GCF_000816755.2 Arachis ipaensis | reverse complement strand
ATATATAGTCACAGATACAATTTTATGTTGATCTTATATCCTTACCTAAGCTTAATAGAGGAGTTAAATATATGCAAATACATATTATAAAAAAATTTTAAATGTTTTAAAAGTATTAATGTTTTAATAATGTTAACTATTAATTTTAATTTTATATATATTATAACAAAAATTAACAATTAAAATTACGAAAACACTAATATTCATAGTCCATATTATATATTGTCATCGCTTGTCGGCCAGGAGAATTTAAGGCCTTGCACGTGTATCAATTGATACAGTAATTTGCAACAGCCTTGGAAAATTCTTATATTCTCTGTCAATGAATTCACACAATTCTTATATACCGTTAAACCGTTTTGAAAAGAATATTGAATTATTGTCGACGTGAACAAAAATTGGAGCTCAAATGTGAACATTAATATGGACCACTTAAATGAGAAAAGGAAAATTTTTCTTTTGGGACTTTTTCCTTTATATTATTATTAACCTTATGGCAAGTGGCAACTCACAAAGTGAAGTGAATGTTTTCTTCCTCAAGAGGCATGCATATACACACCTGAATTAGTAAGTTACAAGGCGAAAGATCGGAGAAGTACATAATGTCATCTATCAGATCTGGTTTTGTCCAACTTCTTTTCTCACCTTGGCCATGAACACATTCAATTTCCTCCTGAGTGGTAGAATTGGGAAAATAATGCATTATTTTTCACTAAAGCATGAACGAATGTTAATATGTTATACATACATACTAAAAGTACACCCTAATGTTTTAACACTTATTATCATCCACCATAGCCAAATAGTCAAATAAAGGTAACCCAGGTGTATATTGGTGCCATATGTCTAAGAACCGCAATTAAATAACCACTTAGTTAATTAAATTAATTGTCTAAAATAAGATCCAAAAAATTAGAATGTGAATTAGAGAATTTAAATATGATATTTGGACTCAGTGGATTTTTCTGAGTTGGAAAATGTAATTTTCTGCGACAAATCGCATAAAAACTCGAACCGGCAGATGAATCGGCCGAACTGGTTTAAGTCGAAAACCGAACGTTAATTTTAAAGGTTTGGCCCGAAATTAGGCCAAATGAACCAAAAACGCTAACGGGTTGGACTGGGCCCAAGTTGGGCCAAGCCCAACATATATAAGCACTTAAATGCATACACTTAAGCTCATTTTCTACTTTCAAGAGAGGGAGAGCTGCTGAAGTGAGAAGAGAGTGAGGGTTTACAAGAAACACTATTCATCTCATCACTCAATTGACCAAAACTCGAACTACGTGCTCCGATTCGCGTGCCGTCAGCGGCTACGCAAAGCTCTCGTCGAGCCCGTCACTTCTTGCTAATCCTTGTGGTAAGCTTCTCGAAATTCCCTGCCCAGTTTTCTGCCCTAAGAATTTCGAGTTTTTGGGTTTTGTATTGAGTAAAATTTTGTGATTTTGGAAGTTTAGGTACACTCTAGCCTTTGGTTCTTATTGGGTTTGACCCAATTAATCTTGGATAAGGTGAGTTTATTCTCGACCCTTGTGAAATTGTGATTATGATAAACCCTAGGTTGATTAGCTATGAATTATGTGTATATAGCTTGAATTGGTGTTATATGGAGAATGTTGGTGACTTGAAAGTGGACTTGGTGGCTTGATTGAGTCTAAGAGAACTTGTGGAAACTTGGTGGAGGTCAATTTGGTGATTTAGTGCATATTGGGAATCAGCCAAGGTATGGTTTCGGTTTTCTCTATGTAATATATAATATTTATGGACACTTAGGCTAGTGACCTATAGGATAGGATTGGATTAAATTGGTTGTTGAAATTGTTGTATGATCATGTATGATGATTTGATGATTTTGGGTAGTTTTGATTAATTGTGATGTTGATGTTGATAAAATGGTGTTGAAGATTGAGATTGAGATTGATCCTGATGATTGTTGGTGATATAATGATGATGGATGATTGTGTTGGTTGAGAAATGTTATAGTGTGAAATAATTGATAATTGAGGTTGAGGAATATGTAATGTGAAGGGAAATTTGTGTAAATGGTGATTTGTGACACAAAGGGTAAGTTATGAGGTAAATTGGAGTTTGGTGTGATTTTAAGTTGGTTTTGGTTATGAACTTTAAGGATTTGAGAATTTAGTGATCTTTGGTAAAAAATAGATTTTGGTGAACTTTGACGGATCATATCTTGAGCTACTGTTTTTGAAATGGAATGAATTTTATATCAAATCAAAGATAATTCAAAGAGCTTTAAAACCGTATCAATTTTGTAGAAATATGAATTTTGTAGAGAAAGATATGATCATTGAAAGTTGGTGTCTGAAATCTGAATTCTGTGAATGCTGCAGAATTTGTGATTTCTGGTTTGTGTGCGCACGCACATACAGGGGGAGGCCTACTGTTGGGAGCACTAGCACGCTCTGTACGCACACACAACCTACAAAGTTTTGCAAGCTGTGCGCACGCACAACCTTGTGCGTACGTACACGATGGAAGGTGCATTCTGTTGAGAGCGTTCGCACGCCTCGTGCGTATGAGCAGAATGAAAATTTTTACTTACTGTGCGTACACACCTCTATGCGTACGCACACTTCTTGAAAATTTATGTGGGCGTGCGTACGCACAACCCTATGCGTACGCACATTGCCCTGTTTTTTAATAAAAATCTTGTTTTTAACTGTTTCACCTTCCCAGCAAGCTTGTAAACTTCCGTGACACTTATATAAGACTCTTTGGCTTGTTTTTGGGTGTCAAAACATAGAAAAGGTCCTAGACAATCTAATTCGGTAATTCTGGTAAAAAGTTAGTGAAGGAGACTTAGGTTTCTGGAGTACTGAGGATGGTTTTGGTTGAGTGAGAAGGCGGCATATGGTATAGGTGATTATTGATAAGGAATTGTGAAAGTGGTGAACTGATGAGTTCTGAATGAATTGTGAAAGTGGTGAACTCATGAATTCGGAATGAATTGTGAAAGTGGTGAACTAATGAGTTCGGAATGCCTTGTGAACGTGGTGAACTAATGAGTTCTAAATGAAATAATTTTTGAAAACCACTGATGAAATACTTTAATGAGATTGTTGAGACGCTATGCGCCTGGCAGGGACGGTAGGTTAATCCCGCCTGTCGAGGTCGCGGCGGCGGCGTCGTAAGGATGGTAGGTTTATCCCGCTTACGCTGAGATGTAAGGTCTGTGGCAAGAGTATCCCACTCGCATCCCTTCGGAATCACTATAGTGTGCAGGCACTGACATCCTGGACCGTGATCCGAGCACGATATCTCGGGGGTTCCCGTTATGAGACCAAAGGGCGACATCTCCATGGAGATGTGTCGGGTTGGCAGTTGAACCGACAATGTGATATCACAGCCAATAGGACAGGCATTCATCATGTGCATTTTTATCTGCTTGCTTGCTTTGCCGACTTGAATTGTATGCTTAATTGTATAACATGCCTAATTGCCTAATTGAATTAGTTTATATACATACTTATACTTGTGTTTTCCTTGCATTGTATTAATTGTGTATTCTACTGGTATTGAGGAGGTTCAGAAGGCGGTGACGATGGGATTGCATGGAGGATAAGATGGTGAAGGCTGTGGGACAACGGAGAGTTGTTAGTTTAGAAATCCACTAAGTTAGATTACCCTTTATCATTATGGTTTTAAGTGATGTTTTAATGTGTTAGTTATGCTTTAAGTTGAATCTTGTGATGGATATGAAGTTCTAGGATTGCCTCTAGCGTCCCGGAGTCTTATATCTTACATCACTGGACACTGTTACCATACTGAGAACCTCCGGTTCTCATATCATATTCTGTTGTTGTTTTTCAGATGCAGGTCGCAACCCACCTCGGTGAGTTGCTTGGTGGTGACAGAGCAGAGGATTGCTCTCTTGTTTTGAAATATTTTTTATTATTTTGTTTAAGATCTCTCACTTTTGTATTTATTTTGCCTAGAGGCTTACTTTGAGAGGAAGTTTGTATAAGTTATTTTAACTATCTAAACTCTGTATGTGTATTTGTAACTAGCCGGCTTAAACTCCGCGAGCGGCGGCTAGATCTCTATATTGTTATCTTTTGTATATATATATATATGAAGGTTGTGGTAGGCTTAGAGAAGGGGGTTGAATCTATGCCTTCCTTTTTAATTGATGTTATTCCCTTTTAAAACAAACTTTCAATTCAGGTTCTGTTTGAACTCAGCAGCGGAAATTTATGAGACAATTTATTTTTGTCTCATGAATATCAGAAAACAGAACTCAGCAGAGAAGAGAAAAGCTAACAACAGCATGTATCCTGGTTCGGTTGCCTTGTGCTATGCAACCTACATCCAGTCTCCTCTACAACTATGGAAGAATTTCACTATAGTTAACAGTATTACATACACAAATTTCACAGGATTGACCCAATCTTTTCACTTTCAAGTTCTAACCTAACTTGACATTGGCTATGCTAATACCTAACTAATCACCCTTAGTGCTAACCCAACTAAGGAAGGGATACCTTACAGGTACAAGATACAAGACACTTAATCAACCTAAAGAAATCAGAAAATAACTCTAGGCTTTTCTCTCAAGTGTATCTCTCAGCCTTTTTTTTCACTCATGGCTTTTTCTTAACCTTTCTCACAATGCCTTTTCTCTCAAGAAATTACAGAAAGATAAACTTAGAAAAGTACATTACAATCAGTAAAACATGAAGGAGATTGACTTCATCAGCAGCCTCTTTGCTATGTGCAAAACCAGATTTGCAAACCTCAGATGTAGTTCTTCAGTATTGGCCGAATGCTTCTTTGAAAGAAAGCATTATCCAAGTAGAGGAACTTCTTTTCAGAACACAACTCTCAAACTCTGGTTTTCTCTTCTTGCCTTTTGAATGAACAGCAAGCTTCATTTATCTCATTGCATGTTGCTGGGTTCTTCTTCCAAGGTCAACACCTTGAGCCTTGAGCTTCACCAACCCACAGATTCACTTTTTCACATTAAACCTTAGAGTAGAAACTTTGCTTCTGACTCCTTCATCTTGGCCGAAAACCACAAAGCAGTAACCATAGAAATCTTCTTATGGTCAACTTGATCTTAGCCATTAAGAAACTACTTGGTCCCCAAGTATCACTTGTGACCGTAGATGTGAAGCAGAATAGGGCAGAGACCAACTTTCCCTTGAATGCCATTTTCGGATAGAGTAGAGAGTTGGGAAGAAGAGAAGAAGATCTGATGCATGCAAGATGAGATGGATTACCTTTAACTTAAGCTTGATTTGGTTTGGATTTTCTGTTTTAGCTTCTGTGTTTCAAGCTTAAACTTTCTCTCTCTTGCTTCTTTGGTTACTAGCTTAGGGAAGAAGCTTTTTCTCTCTTTCTCTTTCTTACTTTTCTGAAGCTTTGATTTGACTTGATTAGAGAGGAGAGGAACGTTGCTTCTGGTAAGGCAAGATGGAGGGAATTGAAAAGCAATTTGGGCTTGGATCGGGTTCTTCTCAAGTTCAGCCCGTTGGTGCCTTGTGTTGCTTCTTGGAAGACTTTTTGCTTGAGATGAAAGACTTGGGCTTGTCTTTATTTTCACTTACCATTTAGCCCATTGGCATATATCTTTTGTTTGATGTTGGGCTGCTGCAACACTTATTTTTAGCCTGCATCACTTATAAAAAATAATCAAAACTAATTGGGTGATTAGCCCGTTAATCAAATATTTGTCATCATCAATTTTATTAATTAATTTTTTAACTCAACAATCTCTCCCTTGATGACAAACATAATCAAGCAATGATCAAAGGAATTAAAATTTTGATAAAGTTAGAAGACTTCCCTTTGATGTTTCTTGCTTTAGTGTTGCTCCCCCTTTCCTTTTCAAGATTAGCTCCCCCTGGAATTATGCTTTCTTCTTTATTCCTGTTTTACATTGTACTTAAAGATAACACAATAGAGAGCTATACACAATTATCTTGTCTAAGGGATATCAAACAAACAACACTATGTAATCAGCCCAACATTAAGCTAATATCATCAGCAAGTGAAATCAAGTATTAGTGCAGCAAACAGACAACAATCCCAACATCATCCTAGTAGTAAAACATCATCCTAGTAAAACATCATCCTATTGCTTTTACTCCCCCTTTTGTCATCAAGGGCGGACAATAAGCATGAATAACAAAAACATCACTATAAACCCTGCAAGAAAGGTTAGTGCACAGTCCAAAGTACTAACTAAACTACCATAAGTGCATCAGTATTTAAAGTTATTACAGTTATCCAAGACATCAAACGTAGAGCAAACAGTAGCAAAATAAAACAGAGTTTATGAGACAAAAAATGAGCAGCAGCAGCAGTTTTTATAAGATAAATCCTAGGCATCAGAACCATTCCCCTCCGAAGCAGCTTCCTCTTCAACATCAGTGGCAATGTCTTCATCATTGTGAAGGTTATCAATGAAGGTCATGAGCACAGCCACCCTGTCCCTTGATTTTCTCAGAAAGTTCTCATGCTTGCTAGCTAGCTTCCTTTGTTCCTTGCTCATGGCAATCACGTGGTTTGATTGGGAAACAAATTCTTGAGAAATATCCTTGACCATATTCAGTAGAGCAGATTTCTTCCCAGTTGAGATGGAAGTTCCCTCGGTGGAAGGAGGAGGAGAGTCATCTGGAATGAACTCTTCATCATCATCATCTAGAACCACTCTTTCAGATCTAGTGGGTCCTTTGTTCTGTTTCACTGAACCACCCCCTTTTAAGTATGAATGTCTGTTTTCATAAGCCTCATTTGACAGATCAACACCAAAATTCTCAAATATGCAAGTTAAAAACATGCCATAAGGTAGTGCTTTATCTTTCACACTTCTAACAGAATCGAACATGTATCTAGCCATCAAATAGGCAAAAGAGATTTCTGTTTTAGTGATTAGGGCATACAAAACAAGTGTGTCCATGTAGGAAACCCTTTGATATGAACCACTTTGAGGAATCAAGATGTGATTAACAATTCGATGGAACTGAGCACGTTCATATCCTAGGGCTTTGTGAGTGGGTGTGATGCTATCAATTAAGGAAACATGTTCACAAATATGAGCCAAAGCATCATGGTAAGAGATACCAACTCCATCATCCCACTTTACAGATGTATAAGCACACGGCCCAACATCAGTGTACTTCAAGGAGTCACTGATAGTTTCATTATTCAAGATAATGTCTCTGCCCTTAACATAAGAATGCACACTTCCTTCATGGTAAGTCATGTTTGCATAAAATTCTTTGACTAACTGAGGATATACAGGTTTTTTGAATTTGAAAAGGTGATTCCAGTCTAAAAACTCCAAATTTTCAACAAAAGGAAAGCCTTTCTTTTTCAAATCAGGTAAATCAGCCAGAAAAGATGGACATAAAGTACGATACTGAATAACTCCCTCATAAAATTCGTGGTTCATGGCAAATTTGAAACGATGGGGGTTAAAGTCTGAGTGAGACGTCATGTAGTGTGATTTGTGAGCAAAAGGATCAATGTCTAGTTCTCTAACAGATTTGAGAGGGTGATGAGGGTTACCTCTTTGTGATCGAACAAGGACAGACCTTGACTTAGATTTTGCTGTCTCAGGAACAGGTTCTTCAACAGCAGGACGCTTCCCCTTGGATGAGCCAGGTTTCGAAGAGCTTGGTTTGGAGGGCGTCGTCTTAGGTGGTGGCATCGGCTTGGCAGGAGCAGGGTACCTTGGAGTGGTTTTGGTTCGCGCCATGGGAACAGAGCGAGGAGGAGAGGTCCTTTTAGCAATGGTCTTCTTCCTCATTTGGTTGGTTTCAGTCTTTTGAGGAGAGTGGCAGTGAAGTGAGTGGGAAGAAACCGAAGAGTTTGAGGAGAAGTTATGGAGGGAAGAGAGGGAGTGTTGGTAACCGTACCTAAAAGTGGATTTCCAAAACCATGCAACTGCATCACCATTTGAAAAGACTTGAAAAGACATGACCTCATAAAAGTAAGATTTTATTTGATTTTAAAATAAAACTGGAAGTTAATTTTAAATTTTGAGAAACAATAAATCAAAACTGAAAATCTTTTTGGATCAAAAGCATGAAAATATTTTCAAAAAAAATTAAACACACAGCCCAACAAAAATTTAACAACCAAACAGAAATTGTAACATTCATATTAGGGCCCAGAGATGGTTGGATTTAAGGAAACACATTGGACCACTCTAGATCTGATATTTAAGGTTGGCCCAAATCATTTTTCACTTGAAATAAGCCCAGATTACGCTGATTAAGGGGAACGTTCATCACCTGCCCAGAATTGTCTCATACCTGTTTATGAGACAAAAAGCTCCAGCAAATATATTAGCATTTTTCAAATAAAGAATCATAACTCAAAATTTCTAGACAATCCCTAAGCATGTAGAATCTATCCTCAGCTAATGGTTTTGTAAAAATATCTACTAATTGCTCCTCTGATTTAACAAATTGAATGCAAATATCCCCCTTTTGGACATGTTCTCTTATTGAGTGAAATTTCACTTCAATATGCTTAGTCCTAGAGTGCAAAACTGGATTTTTAGAAATATTAATGGCACTCATATTATCACACATTAAGGGAATATTTTCAGCATTTAATTTGTAATCAGCAAGCTGTGTTTTTAACCATAAAAGCTGAGAACAACAAGAAGAAGCAGCTATATACTCAGTCTCTGCAGTGGATAAGGCCACTGTTGGTTGCTTCTTACTTGACCAAACATTTAAGGACTTCCCAAGGAAGCAACATAAACCAGAAGTGCTCCTTCTATCAACTCTATCACCAGCAAAATCTGCATCACAATAACCAACTGCAGAAAAATCATCAAACTTAGGATACCAAAGACCAAAATTGGATGTGCCATGAACATATCTAATGATCCTCTTAACTGCAGAAAGATGTGACTCTTTTGGTTTGGATTGGAACCTAGAACACAATCCAACACTTTGCACAATATCGAGCCTAGAGGAAGTTAAGTACATAAGGGAACCAATCATTCCTCTATACCTAGTCTCATCAACATCTTTCTTAGTTTCTCCCTTATCTAATTTAGAACTAGGATGCATGGGAGTTCCCATGGGTTTGGCATTTTCCATACCAAATTTCTTAACTAATTCCTTGGCATACTTTTCTTGATGAATGAAAATACCTTTTTCAGTTTGTTTAATTTGCAGCCCAAGGAAGAAATTAAGTTCACCCATCATACTCATGTCAAATTCACTTGTCATGAGTTTTCCAAATTCAGAACAAAGGGATTCATTGGCTGATCCAAAAATAATGTCATCAACATATATTTGGACTAGAATGAAAGAATCATTAGAGTTCTTGATAAATAGAGTTGTGTCAGTGGTGCCTCTTTGAAAACCATTTTTTCAAAAGAAAAGAGCTAAGTCTCTCATACCAAGCTCTAGGAGCTTGTCTTAAACCATAGAGAGCTTTAGATAATTTGAAAACATGATCAAAATGCTCTTTATTTTCAAAACCAGGAGGCTGCTCCACATACACCTCTCTATCTATCACACCGTTCAAAAATGCACATTTCACATCCATTTGATATAATTTAAAACCACAAAATGCAGCATAAGCTAAGAGAAGTCTTATGGCTTCCATTCGGGTAACAGGGGCAAAGGACTCATCAAACTCTATTCCTTCTTCTTGGTCATATTCTTGAGCCACTAGCCTTGCCTTGTTTCTTGCAATGCTACCATCTTCTCCCAACTTGTTCCGAAAAATTCACTTGGTGCCGGTCACTTTCTTTCCACTTGGCCTTGGAACCAAAGTCCATACTTGGTTCTTTTCAAATTCAAGAAGCTCATCCTCCATAACTTTAACCCAAGAAGGGTCACTGAGTGCTTCCTTGACATTTTGAGGCTCAATTTGTGAAAGAAGGGCAATGTTTGATCCTTCATTTGCCTTTCTAGTGGAAGACCTTGTTTGCACTCCATGAGAGATGTCTCCAATGACAAATTCCTCAGGATAATTCTTTAAGAATCTCCATTCATGAGGTCTGGTGGACTTGGATGCAGATTGAGATACCAAGGGATTCTGGGTGATGCTGGCTTCAGGATTTCCTTCAGATTCATGAGACAAAATGGAATTGTCTCTCGAATTTTCAGCAGTTGTAGTTTCTGGTTCAGTTTGACCAGAATGTCCTTTCTCTTGATTTTGCACAGTTTCAACTTCATTTTGAGCTTGATTTCTTGCATCACAATCTTCCAAAATGCTTTGCACCAAGTTAGTATCACAGAATGTAACATGTATGGACTCTTCAATAATCCTAGCATCTTGATGATAAACCCTATAGGCTTTACTAGTTGTGGAATATCCTACAAACAAACACTCATACGCCTTTGGATCAAACTTACCAAAATTTTCTTTGTTATTCAATACAAAACATTTGCATTCAAAGATGTGTAAGTAATCTAAGTTTGGTGGGTAGCCTTTCCAAAGTTCATAAGGGGTTTTCTTCAAAAATTTCCTTATGATTGTTCTATTCAAAATGTGGCAAGCCGTGTTAACCGCTTCAGCCCAAAGGAATTTTGGAACATTACTCTCACAAAGCATAGCTCTTGCGATGCTAGGCAAATCTGCATGAAGAGTTTCAAGTAGCCTTAGGTATCCAAATTGATTTGGATCCTTTGAAGTTAATCTATCTTGGTTGCCCAAGTGCATTGAAATCACAAATAACATTGTAGACTTTGTTTCCTACAACTCTCTTTTCAATGAAGCATTGTGCATATGAGTGACCAAATTTCTTGCAATTTGCACAATGATTTTCTGGTGTGTGTTGCTGAAACTGATGTGAGTTATATTGCTTGAAATGATTAAAGTGTTGAAATTTTCTGGTTCTTGGAGGAGATGCATTTCTTTTGACAAACTGATTTTTATTAAGGTTGTTCCTCTTTGCAAAAGCATTTTCATCAGAATTTCTTTGAACATTTTTACCTTTCGAATATGAGGTTTTGTTGTAAAATGGTGGTTTCTTAAAAATAGCCTCATTTTTTGAAATGTAACCCAAACCAGTACTCTCTTCCTTTCCTTCTTTCCTTTGTCCTCCTTTTTGAGCTTTGGACAGTTTAGCTTGAAATGTCCAGCCTCCTTGCAGTGATGGCACGTCACTTTGCTCAAGTCGATCTTGTGCTCCTTTGAACTTGAACCTTTGTATTTGCCATTGTTCTTCATCATCCTTCTAAATCTCCTAGCAAAAAACAAAAGCTCGTCATCTGAAATACCATCACTAGACTCACTCTCTTTCGGTTCTATTTGTGACTTGAGGGCTATTCCCTTTTTCTTTGAGTCTGTGTTTGTGTGTGTGGCTTCATAGGCAAGGAGTTTTCCTCTCAGCTCATCATAGGTTATGGAACTTAGGTTGTTACTTTCGGTTAGGACAGTGGCAGTGGTTTCCCATTCTTTTGTGAGGCTTCTAAGGAGTTTTCTCACCAAGGTTTGTTCTGCATAGTTTGTACCCATAGCATCAAGGTTGTTGATTATGATTGAGAATCTCTCAAACGCTTCATCAATGCTTTCTCCATCCTTCATGCTAAACATCTCGTACTCTTTTCGCAGCATATCAATCCTCGTTTCTTTTACTTGTTTGGTGCCTTCATGTGTAACCTGGAGTTTTTCCCAGATTTCTTTGGCTGTCTTGCATCTAGACACCTTCCGGTACTCTTCAAAGCTGATTACACAGTGAATAAGATTGATTGCTTTGGCATTCAGCTCTATCTTCTTCTTATCATCTTCATTCCATTCAGCTTCTTCTTTTGGAGTCACCACTCCATCAGCACTTATTTTTGTTGGGATCTTGGGACCGCTCACAACAATCTTCCATATGTTGTAGTCAATGAATTGGATGAAAATTCTTATCCTTTCTTTCCAGTAGGAGTAGTTCTTCCCGTTGAAGAAAGGTGGCCGGTTGTTTGACTGGCCTTCAGTGAGGGTGTAGGCAACTGTGGTTGTGCCCAAGTTGTTCACCATTGGATCTTTGCTCCAAGCAGTTAAGCTTAATTCTTGAGACCTTAGCCCTGATACCAATTAAAGGTTGTGGTAGGCTTAGAGAAGGGGGGTTGAATCTATGCCTTCCTTTTTAATTGCTGTTATTACCCTTTTAAAACAAACTTTCAATTCAGGTTCTGTTTGAACTCAGCAGCGGAAATTTATGGAGACAATTTATTTTTGTCTCATGAATATCAGAAAACAGAACA
>NC_029785.2:134767299-134786271 GCF_000816755.2 Arachis ipaensis | reverse complement strand
AAGAGAAAAGCTAACACCAGCATGTATCCTGGTTCGGTTGCCTTGTGCTATGCAACCTACGTCCAGTCTCCTCCACAACTATGGAAGAATTTCACTATAGTTAACAGTATTACATACACCAATAACACAGGATTGACCCAATCCTTTCACACTCAAGTTCTAACCTAACTTGACATTGGCTATGCTAATACCTAACTAATCACCCTTAGTGCTAACCCAACTAAGGAAGGGATACCTTACAGGTACAAGATACAAGACACTTAATCAACCTAAAGAAATCAGAAAATAACTCTAGGCTTTTCTCTCAAGTGTATCTCTCAGCCTTTTTTTTTCACTCATGGCTTTTTCTTAACCTTTCTCACAATGCCTTTTCTCTCAAGAAATTACAGAAAGATAAACTTAGAAAAGTACATTACAATCAGTAAAACATGAAGGAGATTGACTTCATCAGCAGCCTCTTTGCTATGTGCAAAACCAGATTTGCAAACCTCAGATGCAGTTCTTCAGTATTGGCTGAATGCTTCTTTGAAAGAAAGCATTATCCAAGTAGAGGAACTTCTTTTCAGAACACAACTCTCAAACTCTGGTTTTCTCTCCTTGCCTTCTGAATGAACAGCAAGCTTCATTTATCTCCTTGCATGTTGCTGGGTTCTTCTTCCAAGGTCAACACCTTGAGCCTTGAGCTTCACCAACCCACAGATTCACTTTTTCACATTAAACCTTAAAGTAGAAACTTTGCTTCTGACTCCTTCATCTTGGCCGAAAGCCACAAAGCAGTAACCATAGAAATATTCTCATGGTCAACTTGATCTTAGCCATTGAGAAACTACTTGGTCCCCAAGTATCACTTGTGACCGTAGATGTGAAGCAGAATAGGGCAGAGACCAACTTTCCCTTGAATGCTATTTTCGGATAGAGCAGAGAGTTGAGAAGAAGAGAAGAAGATCTGATGCATGCAAGATGAGATGGATTACCTTTAACTTAAGCTTGATTTGGTTTGGATTTTCTGTTTTAGCTTCTGTGTTTCAAGCTTAAACTTTCTCTCTCTTGCTTCTTTGGTTACTAGCTTAGGGAAGAAGCTTTTTCTCTCTTTCTCTTTCTTACTTTTTTGAAGCTTTGATTTGACTTGATTAGAGAGGAGAGGAACGTTGCTTCTGGTAAGGCAAGATGGAGGGAATTGAAAAGCAATTTGGGCTTGGATCGGGTTCTTCTCAAGTTCAGCCCGTTGGTACCTTGTGTTGCTTCTTGGAAGACTTTTTGCTTGAGATGAAAGACTTGGGCTTGTCTTTATTTTCACTACCACCTGGGGGATGGACTGATTGTGCTTCATTACATACTTTATGTCTTTTTCCTTGATGCTATTTAGGTTATCTCATTGATATTGCATAGCATGCTTGTTTGTGAGTGTCTTTTTGGGATAATTGAAGCACTAGGCTTTTGATATTGAGACTGATCACCTTGATATCGATTATTTGGTGTAGACAGGAACCCTAATGGCTACTCGCGGACGAGGTCATACGCGTTCACAATGAGAGATTGGAAATGAACAACCGGCCGATAACCATGCCGAGTTCATGGCGGCAATGCCTAATCTTGCGAATACCATGGAGGCGAATGCTGCTGCGACTCTGCAAGCTGTGCAGAGGTTAGGTCAACCAGATGAAAACGGAAATGGTGATGGAAACTAGAATAATAATGGGGAAGAAAATGATAATGACTTGGGAGGCGCCCCGATGACGTTGGCTTCATTTCTAAAAGTTCACCCACCGACTTTCAGAGGTTCGAACAACCCGACTGAAGCGGACAATTGGTTTCGAGCTATGGAATGCGCACTACAAGCTTAGCATGTCCCGGCTAATCAGTATGTAGAGTTCGCGGTCTATCAATTGTTAGGAGAGGTGCAACATTGGTGGAAAGGAGAGTGCCAGTTGATACAACTTTCGAATGCAGAGATTCCTTGGGATGTATTCCAGACAGCCTTCTACAAGAAATATTTTTCTGAAACAGACAGAGAGGCGAGAGAATTGGAGCTTATGCAGCTGAAGCAAGGCTCTTTGACTGTGGCGGACTACACTAGCCGATTTGAGGAGCTCTGTAGGTTCTCTAGGGTGTGTCAAGGTGCCCCAGAGACCTATGAGAGCTGGAAGTGTATTAAGTACCAAGGAGGCTAGAGGGATGTGATGAGCGGATAATTTATACGCTTTTTGGCATTGTTTTTAGTAGGATCTAGTTACTTTTAGGGATGTTTTCATTAGTTTTTATGTTAAATTCACATTTCTGGACTTTACTATGAGTTTGTGTGTTTTTCTATAATTTCAGGTATTTTCTGGCTGAAATTGAGGGACTTGAGCAAAAATCAGATTCAGAGGTTGAAGAAGGACTACTGATGCTGTTGGATTCTGACCTCCTTGCACTCAAAGTGGATTTTCTGGAGCTACAGAACTCAAAATGGTGCGCTTCCAATTGCGTTGGAAATTAGACATCCAGGGCTTTCCAGCAATATATAATAGTCCATACTTTGGCCGAGTTTAGACGACGTAAAAGGGCATTGAACGCCAGTTCTACGCTGCTGTCTGGAGTTAAACGCCAAAAACACGTCACAAACCAGAGTTGAACGCCAGAAACACGTTACAACCTGGCGTTCAACTTCAGAAAGAACCTCTGCACGTGTGACATTCAAGCTCAGCCCAAGCACACACCAAGCGGGCCCCAGAAGTGGATTTATGCATCAATTACTTACTTCTGTAAACCCTAGTAGCTAGTTTATTATAAATAGAACTTTTTACTATTGTATTAGACATCTTGGGATTGGGCGTAGTGACAGATGCAAAAGGAGGGTGAATCCTATTCCAGTATGATCGAGAACCTCAGATGATTAGCCATGCTGTGATAGAGCATTTGGACCATTTTCACAAGAGGATAGGATGCAGCCATTGACCACGGTGATGCCTCCAGACGATTAGCCATGCAGTGACAGCACATCAGACCATTTTCCAGAGAGGATGAAAAGTAGCCATTGACAATGGTGATGTCCTTACATAAAGCCAGCCATGGAAAGGAGTAGGACTGATTGGATGAAGACAGCAGGAAAGCAGAGATTCAGAGGGACGAAAGCATCTCTATACGCTTATCTGAAATTCTCACCAATGATATACATAAGTATTTCTATCTTTATTTTCTGTTTAATTAATATTATTTTCGAAAACTCCATAATCTATTATTATCCTCCTGACTGAGATTTACAAGATGACCATAGCTTGCTTCATACCAACAATCTCCGTGGGATCGACCCTTACTCACGTAAGGTTTTATTACTTGGACGACCCAGTGCACTTACTGGTTAGTTATATCGAAGTTGTGAATGAAAAATGATTTATTAAGACGTGCGTACAGATTTTTTGGCGCCGTTACCTGAGATCACAATTTCGTGCACCAAGTTTTTGGTGCCGTTGCCGGGGATTGTTCGAGTTTGGACAACTGACGGTTCATCTTGTTGCTCAGATTAGGTAATTTTCTTTTTGTTTTATTTTTGAAAATTTTTCAAAAATCTTCAAAAATTTTTCCTTTATTTTCGAAAAAAAAAATTATAAATCTTTTCAAAAATATATTGTTCTTCAAAATTTTTAAGAATGAATTCTAGAGTTTCATGAAGCATGTTGAAGCCTGGCTGGCTGTAAAGCCATGTCTAATTCTTTTGGATAAGGGCTTCCAACCATCAGCATAGAGGCAAGTTAATTGGAATGTCAGCTGTGGCATGTCTGAGTTACATACTAAAGCTTGGCTGGCTATTAAGGCATGCCTAACCCTCAGATTGGAGCTTTAGACTAAGAGTACAAAGATTCCTGGAATTCATATAAAAAATTTTGGAATCCTTATTTTTCTTTTTCATATATAATTTTCGAAAAAATCCAAAAAAAAAAAATTTATAAAATCATAAAAATCAAAAATATTTTGTGTTTCTTGTTTGAGTCTTGAGTCAATTTTTAAGTTTGGTGTCAGTTGCATACTCATCTTGCATTTTTCGAAAAAATCATGCATTCATAGTGTTTTTCATGATCTTCAAGTTGTTCTTGGTAAGTCTTCTTGTTTGATCTTGATGTTTTCTTGTTTTGCATCTTTTCTTGTTTTTCATGTGCATTTTTGCATTCATAGTGTCTGAACATGAAAGATTTCTAAGTTTGGTGTCTTGCATGTTTTCTTTGCATATAAAAATTTTCAAAAATAAGTCTTGATGTTCATCTTGACATTCAAAGTGTTCTTGGTGTTCATCTTGACATTCATAGCATTCTTGCATGCATTCATTGTTTTGATCTAAAAATTTTCATGCATTGCATCATTTTTATGTTTTTCTCTCTCATCATAAAAATTCAAAAAAAATCAAAAAAATATCTTTCCCTTTTTTCTCTCTTAAAATTTCGAAAATTATATTTGACTTTTTCAAAAAATTTTAAAATCTAGTTGTTTTTATGAGTCAAATCAAATTTTCAATTTAAAAATCTTATCTTTCCAAAATCTTTTTCAAAAATCAAATCTTTTTCATTTTTCTTATCTTTATCACATAATTTTCGAAAATAACATCATCAATTAATGTTTTGATTCAAAAATTTCAAGTTTGTTACTTACTTGTTAAGAAAGATTCAAACTTTAAGTTCTAGAATCATATTTTGTGATTTCTTGTGAATTAAGTCATTAATTGTGATTTTAAAAATCAAATCTTTTGCAAAACTAATTTCAATCATATCTTTTCAAAAATATCTTTTTATCTTATCTTTTTCAAAATCATATCTTTTTCAAAAATTTGATTTTAAAATATCTTTTCTAACTTCTTATCTTCTTATCTTTTCAAAATTGATTTTCAAAATTTGTTTCAACTAACTAACTAACTTTTTGTTTGTTTCTTATCTTTTTCAAAACTACCTAACTAACTCTCTCTCTCTAATTTTCGAAAATATCTCCCTCTTTTTCAAAATTTCTTTTTAATTAACTAATTATTTTAATTTTCTATTTTAATTTTCAAAAATTACTAACCTTTTTCAAAAATTATTTTCGAAAATCCTCTCTCTCTCTCATCTCATTCTATTTATTTATTCATCTACTAACACTTCTCTTCATCTCACATCTCTGCTCTCCTCACCCTTGTGTTTCTTTCCTTACATTACATTCTTTTCTTCTTCTTTTCTTCTACCCACACAGGGACCTCTATACTGTGGTAAAAAGGATCCTATTATTATTATTTTTTTGTTCCCTCTTTTTCATATGAGCAGGAGCAAGGACAATAATACTTTTGTTCCCTCTTTTTCATATGAGCAGGAGCAAGAACAATAATACTCTTGTTGAAGCAGATCCAGAACCTGAAAGGACTCTGAAGAGGAAACTAAGAGAAGCTAAATTACAACAATCCAGCAAGCACCTTTCAGAAATTTTCGAACAGGAAGAGGAGATGGCAGCCAAAAATAATAATAATGCAAGGAGGATGCTTGGTGACTTTACTGCATCTAATTCCAATTTACATGGAAGAAGCATCTCCATCCTCACCATTGGAGCAAACAACTTTGAGCTGAAACCTCAATTAGTTTCTCTTATGCAGCAGAACTGCAAGTTTCATGGACTTCCATCTGAAGATCCTTTTCAGTTCTTAACTGAATTTTTGCAGATCTGTGATACTGTTAAGACTAATGGAGTAGATCCTAAAGTCTACAGGCTCATGCTTTTCCCTTTTGCTGTAAGAGACAGAGCTAGAATATGGTTGGACTCTCAACCTAAGGATAGCCTGAACTCTTGGGATAAGCTGGTCAAGGCTTTCTTAGCCAAGTTCTTTCCTCCTCAAAAGCTGAGCAAGCTTAGAGTGGATGTTCAAACCTTCAGACAAAAAGAAGGTGGATCCCTCTATGAAGCTTGGGAGAGATACAAGCAATTGACCAAAAAGTGTCCTTCTGACATGCTTTCAGAATGGACCATCCTGGATATATTCTATGATGGTTTATCTGAATTAGCTAAAATGTCATTGGATACTTCTGCAGGTGGATCCATTCACCTAAAGAAAACGCCTGCAGAAGCTCAAGAACTCATTGACATGGTTGCTAATAACCAGTTCATGTACACTTCTGAGAGGAACCCTGTGAGTAATGGGACGCCTCAGAAGAAGGGAGTTCTTGAAATTGATACTCTGAATGCCATATTGGCTCAAAACAAAATATTGACTCAGAAAGTCAATATGATTTCTCAGAGTCTGAATGGAATGCAAGCCGCATCCAACAGTACTCAAGAGGCGCCTTCTGAAGAAGAGGCCAGAAACAAGCATCTGGCTGGCGTTCAACGCCAGAAATATGCTGCATCTGGGCGTTGAACGCCCAGAATAAGCATCAGTTCGGCGTTTAAACGCCAGAATTGCATGCAAAGGCATTTTACATGCCTAATTGGTGCATGGATGCAATTCCTTGACACCTCAGGATCTGTGGACCCCATAGGATCCCCACCTACCACTACTCACTCTCTTCCCTCTTCTCAATGTTCATCCTCTCTTCCCAATAAACACTCTTCCCCAAAACTCTTCACCAATCACCTCAATCTCTCTTCCCTATCACCACTTCATCACTCACATCCATCCACTCTTCCCCATAAACCTACCTCATAAACTCCACCTACCTTCAAAATTCAAAATCAATTTCCCACCCAAACCCACCCATATGGCCGAACCTTACCCCCCTCCCTTCCCTATATAAAGCCCTCCATTCTTCTTCAAATTCACACAACACAACCCTCTCTTCCCCTTCTTGGCCGAAACACATCGACATGAGATCCATAGAAGAGGTTGGGAAGTTCTAACAAACCCCATCCAACAAGTCGGAATTCTAATGGTTCAAGAGTTCTATGCTAATGCATGGATCACAAGGAACTATGATCAAAGTAAGAACCCGAACCCAAAGAATTATCTCACCATGGTTCGGGGGAATTACTTAGATTTTAGTCCGAAAAATGTAAGGTTGGCGTTCAATTTACCAATGATGGAAGAGAATGCACGCCCCTACACAAGGAGAGTCAACTTTGATCAAAGGTTGGACCAAGTCCTCATGGACATATGTGTGGAAGGAGCTCAATGGAAGGTTGACTCAAAAGGCAAACCGGTTCAACTGAGAAGACTGGACCTTAAGCTTGTAGCTAGAGGATGGTTGGAGTTCCTTCAACGCTCAATCATTCCCACTAGTAACCGGTCTGAAGTTACTATAGACCGGGCCATCATGATCCATAGCATCATGATTGGAGAAGAGGTGGAGGTTCATGAGATTATACCTCAAGAACTCTACAAGGTGGCTGACAAGTCCTCCACTATGGTAAGGTTAGCTTGTCCTCACCTCATTTGCCATCTATGCAATTCGGCTGGGATTGACATAGAAGGAGACATTCCGATTGAGGAAGAGAAGCCCATCACTAAGAAAAGGATGGAGCAAACAAGAGAGCCCTATAGATGCCAATCATTCTGAACCTCAATGGATAAAGTGAGATGTCAAAACTATTCAAGAGGCAAAAAGCTACAAGTCCCACTCATCTTGATTTACAAGATGACCATAGCTTGCTTCATACCAACAATCTCCGTGGGATCGACCCTTACTCACGTAAGGTTTTATTACTTGGACGACCCAGTGCACTTGCTGGTTAGTTGTATCGAAGTTGTGAATGAAAAATGATTTATTAAGACGTGCGTACAGAGTTTTTGGCGCCGTTACTTGAGATCACAATTTTGTGCACCAGGAAGCTATTATGACTGCTGTGGCTCCTCTTGAGATCCGAATCTTTTTAGAACTGGTAAATAAAGCGAGAGTGGTTGAGGAGTGTGCAAAGAAGGTAGCTTCGTCAAGGGACACTCGTGGAGGAAACACTAACCGTGGGCGCAGAAAGTACTTTCAACCAAGAGCCTAAAGCTTCAAGAGAGGAGGACATGTGCCTCAAGGTCAAGGCAATGTTAGCAGGCCCACTTTTGATCAGTACCACCAGGCGAGAGGGAGAGGTAATCAGAGTAAGGCTTTCCCGGGTTTAACTTGTGATCGTTGTGGGCATTTTCATCTGAATGACTCTTGCAATATTGATATAGGTGGTTGCTTCAACTGGGGATTGCCTGGTCACATTGAGAGAGATTGTACTTGTGGGAAGAAGACTCAGAATGCGGGCCAGAACCAACAAGGTCGGGTGTTTGCTGTAAACGCCCAGGATGCGGCGAAGGCGGATCCTCTGATGGGAGGTATATGCTTAATTGGTGATAAAACATTAGTTGCATTATATGATACTGGAGCTTCGTATTCTTTTATTTCATTTGATAAGGTTGAGGAATTAGGATTGAAGGTGTCAGAGTTAGCATTTGATTTACATGTGCATACCCCGTATCAGACAGTTATGACTAAGTCAGGTTGTAGGCAAGTAGGTTTCAAGCTTGAGAATAGAGAATTTATCCATGACTTAATTTGTTTGCCAATGGTTGGGTTGGAGATGATTTTGAGGTTTGACTGGATGTCCAAGAATCGAGTTTTGTTGGATTGCTTTGAGCGATCTATTCAGTTTATGCTGGAAGGAGAAGGAGGAGCAGTGGTAGCCGAGGGTTATTACCTTAACTCTGTAATGGTGAACTGCAGTGGGAAGAGTGTCAGGGTTATATATTGTTGGCTGCTAATGCTTTGGGTGACGCACAGAACTTATATCAGATTTTGGTAGTTAGAGACTTTCCAGAAGTATTCCGGGAAGATATTCCTGAATTCCCACCTCAAAGGGAAATTGAATTTGAGATTGACTTGGTGTTGGTAGCCGGACCAGTGTTGATTGCGCCGTATCGAATGGCTCCGATAGAGCTGGCCGAACTAAAGGCTCGGTTGGAAGAGCTTCTGAACAAGAGGTTCATTCAACCGAGTGTATCTCCATAGGGAGCGCCAGCTTTATTGGTGAAGAAGAAGGACGGAGGAATGCGACTTTGCGTGGATTACCGGCAGTTAAATAGAGTGACTGTGAAGAACAAGTGCCCGATGCCAAGGATAGATGACTTAATAGATCAACTGCAAGGAGCTGGAGTGTTTTCTAATATTGACTTAAGATCCGGTTATCATCAGATAAGGGTGAAGGAGGATGACATTCCAAAAACTGCGTTTAGGACGTGCTATGGCACTACAAGTTTACGGTGATGTCCTTTGGGTTGACGATTGCCCCTGCTGTGTTCATGGATTACATTAACAGAGTATTTCGTCCCTTTTTGGACAAATTTATTGTGGTTTTCATAGACGACATCTTAGTTTATTCTAAGACGGCGAAGGAGCACGAGGAACACTTGAGAATTGTGTTGCAAATCCTGAAGGAGCGAAAATTGTATGCTAAGTTGTCTAAATACGAGTTTTGGAAGGAAGAAGTGAAGTTCTTAGGTCACGTGGTGAGCAAAGGAGGAATAGTTGTAGATCCTTCAAAAGTGGAGGCGGTGATGGAATGGGAGAGACCGACTATGGTAACAGAGGTTAGAAGTTTCTTGGACTTAGCCGGATATTACCGGAGATTCATTGAGGGATTTTCCCGGATTGCATTACCGATGACCAAGTTAACCCGGAAGGAGGTGCTGTTTGTGTGGATGTCGGAATGTGAGGAGAGTTTTCAGACCTTGAAACAAAAGTTAACTTCAGCGCCTATTCTGATTTTGCCGGAACCACATGAACCATTTGAAGTATACTGTGATGCTTCTTTAAAGGGTTTAGGTTGCGTGTTGATGCAACACCGAAACGTGGTGGCTTACACATCGCGTCAGTTGAGACCGCATGAGGTAAATTACCCAACTCATGACTTGAAATTGGCGGCGATTGTGTTTGCATTGAAGATTTGAAGGCACCACTTGTACGGAGTAAGGTTTAGCGTCTTTTCTGATCACAAGAGTCTCAAGTACATCTTTGATCAGAAATAGCTCAATATGCATCAAAGGAGGTGGATGGAGCTTCTGAAGGATTATGATTTTGAATTAAGTTATCACCCCGAAAAGGCGAACGTGGTGGCGGATGCATTGAGTCGGAAGTCTTTGACAATTGTTTGGATGAGGATCAAGTAAGAAGAGTTAGTGGATAAGTTTGTAGATCTCAAGTTGGATATTAGTGAAGTTGCCGGAAGAGCTTGTTTGAATCAGTTGTAGATTTCAAGTACCTTTAAGTCAGAGATTCAGAGGGCTCAGCAAAATGAGCAAGGACTTCAATGATTATTTCAACCAGTTGGTAAGAAGAGGCATGCAAAATTCACTAAAGATGATGAAGGATTGTGGAGGTATAAAGGGAGAATTTGTGTGCCGGATGTCGGAAGTTTAAGACAAGAGTTGTTGTCGGAAGCTTACAATAGCGGCTTTTCTATCATCCAGGAAGTACGAAGATGTACTATGATTTAAAGAAGATGTTCTGGTGGGCTGGTATGAAGAATGACGTAGCTACAATTGTAGCTAAGTGCGTGTCTGACGTGGCAAAAGGTGAAGATAAAGCATAAAAAACTGTCGGGAATGTTATAGCCACTTGAGATTCCTCAGTGGAAGTGGGAAGGAATTGCGATGAACTTTGTGACCGGTTTACCAAGGACTAGGTCGTGATTTAATGCCGTTTGGGTGATCGTGGATCGCTTAACCAAGTCCGCTCATTTCCTATCTATCCGAGTAAACTATTCTTTGGAGGAGTTGGCGAGGTTGTATATCTAGGAGATAGTAAGATTGCACGGTGTGCCATCGAGCATAGTTTCGGACCGGGATCCCCGATTCACATCAAGGTTTTGGGGAGCTTTTCAAAGAGCTTTCGGTACGAGGCTATGTCTCAGCACAGCATATCATCCGCAAATGGATGGACAGTCGGAAAGGACTATTCAGACGTTGAAAGATATGCTAAGGGTGTGTGTCTTGGATCAACTAGGAAGTTGGGACCGTTACATGCCATTAGTGGAGTTTGCATACAACAACAGCTTTCATACGAGCATTGGGATGGCTCCGTATGAGGCTTTGTATTGACTGAGGTGCCAGTCTCCACTGTGTTGGTATGAAGCCGGTGAAGCAAGTGTTTTAGGTCCTAATTCGGTAGCCGAGACTACTAAGAAGATTAAGAAGATTCGAGCAAGGATTTTAACTGCACAGAGCCGACAGAAGAGTTATGCGGATCAGAGAAAGAAACCGTTGGAATTTGAAGTGCGAGAGCATGTATTTCTGAGGGTTACCCTGACAAGTGGGCTCCGAAGAGCAATCAAAACAAAGAAGTTGAATCCGTGGTTCATTGGACCATTTGAGATTCTGAGGTGATTCGGGCCGATGACATATCAAGTAGCTTTGCCGCCACACTTGTCTAACTTGCATGACGTATTCTACGTGTCACAACTCCGTAAGTACATGCCGGATGTGGCTCATGTGTTAGAGCCCGAGTCGGTCGAGTTGAGGGAGAACTTGACTTTTCAAGTAACACCAGTGCGGATTGATGACACTAGTGTGAAGAAACTGCGAGAAAATGAAGTTTCATTAGTTAAAGTTGCTTGGAAGAGAGCAGGAGTGGAAGAGCATACTTGGGAATTGGAGTCTGAGATGCAGAAGGATTATCCCGAGCTATTCTCAGGTAATCACTAAATTTTGGAGACAAAATTTCTTATTTGGCGGGGAGAATGTAAGAACCGCGATTAATTAATCGCTTAATTAATTAAATTAATTGCCCAAAATAGGATCCAAAAATTTAGATTGTGAATTAGAGAATTTAAATATGATATCTAGACTCAATATATTTTTCTGAGTTGGAAAATGTAATTTTTTGCGAAAAATCGCATAAAAACTTGAACCGGTAGATGAACTAGCAAAACCGGTTTAAGTCTGTCTGATACTGTACGAAAATAATTAAAAACAGTAGAAAACCTTAGGAAAATATTTAAAGTAAAAAATCGGACGTTAATTTTAAAGGTTTGGCCCGAAATTGGGCCAAACGAACCAAAAACGCTAACGGGTTGGACTGGGCCCAAGTTGGGCCAAGTCTAACATATATAAGCACTTAAATGCACACACTTCAGCTCATTTTCTACTTTCAAGAGAGGGAGAGCTGCTGAAGTGAGAAGAGAGTGGGGGTTTACAAGAAACATTATTCATCTCATCACTCAATTGACCAAAACTCGAACTACGTGCTCCGATTCGCGTGCCGTCAGCGGCTACGCAAAGCTCTCGTCGAGTCCGTCACTTCTTGCTAATCCTTGTGGTAAGCTTCTCGAAATTTCCTGTCCAGTTTCCTGCCCTAAGAATTTCGAGTTTTTGGGTTTTGTATTGAGTAAAATTTTGTGATTTTGGAAGTTTAGGTACACTCTAGCCTTTGGTTCTTATTGGGTTTGACCCAATTAATCTTGGATAAGGTGAGTTTATTCTCGACCCTTGTGAAATTGTGATTATGATAAACCCTAGGTTGATTAGCTATGAATTATGTGTATATAGCTTGAATTGGTGTTATATGGAGAATGTTGGTGACTTGAAAGTGGACTTGGTGGCTTGATTGAGTCTAAGAGAGCTTGTGGAAACTTGGTGGAGGTCAATTTGGTGATTTAGTGCATATTGGAAATCAGCCAAGGTATGGTTTCGGTTTTCTCTATGTAATATATAATATTTATGGACACTTAGGCTAGTGACCTATAGGATAGGATTGAATTAAATTGATTGTTGAAATTGTTGTATGATCATGTATGATGATTTGATGATTTTGGGTAGTTTTGATGAATTGTGATGTTGATGTTGATAAAATGGTGTTGAAGATTGAGATTGAGATTGATCATGATGATTGTTGGTGATATAATGATGATGGATGATTGTGTTGGTTGAGAAATGTTATAGTGTGAAATAATTGATAATTGATGTTGAGGAATATGTAATGTGAAGGGAAATTGGTGTAAATGGTGATTTATGACACAAAGGGTAAGTTATGAGGTAAATTGGAGTTTGGTGTGATTTTAAGTTGGTTTTGATTATGAACTCTAAGGATTTGAGAATTTAGTGATCTTTGGTAAAAAATAGATTTTGGTGAACTTTGACGGATCATATCTTGAGCTACCGTTTTTGAAATGGAATAAATTTTATATCAAATCAAAGATAATTCAAAGAGCTTTAAAACCGTATCAATTAGGTAGAAATCTAAATTTTGTAGAGAAAGATATGATTATTGAAAGTTGGTGTCTGAAATCTGAATTCTGTGAATGCTGCAGAATTTGTGATTTCTGGTTTGTGTGTGCACGCACACACAGGGGGAGGCCTACTGTTGGGAGCGCTAGCACGCTCTGTGCGCACACACAACCTACAAAGTTTTGCAAGCTGTGCGCACGCACAGCCTTGTGCGTACGCACACGATGGAATGTGCATTCTGTTGAGGGCGTTCGCACGCCTCGTGCGTATTAGCAAAATGAAAATTTTTACTTACTGTGCGTACACACCTCTATGCGTACGCACACTTCTTGAAAATTTCTATGGGCGTGCGTACGCTCAACCCTATGTGTACGCACACTGCCCTGTTTTTCAATAAAAACTTTGTTTTTAACTGTTTCAGCTTCCCAGCAAGCTTGTAAACTTCCGTGACACTTATATAAGACTCTTTGGCTTATTTTTGGGTGTCAAAATATGGAAAAGGTCCTAGGCAATCTAATTCGGTAATTCTGATTCTGGTAAAAAGTTAGTGAATGAGGCTTAGGTTTCTTGAATACTGAGGATGGTTTTGGTTGAGTGAGAAGGCGGCGTATGGTATTGGTGATTATTGATAAGGAATTGTGAAAGTGGTGAACTGATGAGTTCTGAATGAATTGTGAAAGTGGTGAACTCATGAATTCGGAATGAATTGTGAAAGTGGTGAACTAATGAGTTCTGAATGAAATAATTTTTTAAAACCACTGATGAAATATTTTAATGAGATTGTTGAGACGCTATGCGCCTGGCAAGGACGGTAGGTTAATCCCGCCTGTCGAGGTCGCGGCGGCGGCGGCGTAAGGACGGTAGGTTTATCCCACTTACGCTGAGATGTAAGGTCTGTGGCAAGAGTATCCCGCTCGCATCCCTTCGGAATCACTATAGTGTGCAGGCACTGACATCCTGGACCGTGATCCGAGCACGATATCTCGGGGGTTCCCATTATGAGACCGAAGGGCGACATCTCCATGGAGATGTGTCGGGTTGGCAGTTAAACCGACAATGTGATATCACAACCAATAGGACAGGCATTCATCATGTGCATTTTTATCTGCTTGCTTGCTTTGCCGACTTGAATTGTATGCCTAATTGTATAACATGCCTAATTGCCTAATTGAATTAGTTTATATACATACTTATACTTGTGTTTTCCTTGCATTGTATTAATTGTGTATTTTACTATTATTGAGGAGGTTCGGAAGGCGGTGGCGATGGAATCGCATGGAGGATAGGTTGGTGAAGGCTGTGGGACAGTGGAGAGTTGTTAGTTTAGAAATCCACTAAGTTAGATTACCCTTTATCATTATGGTTTTAAGTGATGTTTTAATGTTTTAGTTATGTTTTAATTTGAATCTTGTGATAGATATGAAGTTCTAGGATTGCCTCTGGCGTCCCGGAGTCTTATATCTTACATCACTGGGCACTGTTACCATACTGAGAACCTCTGGTTCTCATATCATATTCTGTTCTTGTTTTTCAGATGCAGGTCGCAACCCACCTCGATGAGTTGCTTGGTGGTGACAGAGCGGAGGATTGCTATCTTGTTTTGAAATATTTTTTATTATTTTGTTTAAGATCTCTCACTTTTGTATTTATTTTGCCTAGAGACTTACTTTGAGAGGAAGTTTGTATAAGCTGTTTTAACTGTCTAAACTCTGTATGTGTATTTGTAACTAGCCGGCTTAAACTCCGCGAGCAGCAGCTAGATCTCTATATTGTTATCTTTTGATATATATACATATACCTTGATATCCGTACGTATATTTTGTGCTTCGTTTAATATAGCTTCGTGAGTACGTTTGCGTTTTTCAAAATCTGTTTTTGAACTTAATTCTTTATTGGGCTTATAGAATATATTAATTTCCTTCTATATAAATATGTATGCGCTTTTAGAATTGTCGTAACCTTTGGTTAACCTTTGCTTTACAATGCGAGGTAAGGTTTAGGGTAATTAGGATGTTACAATATGCACTTGAAAGAATATAAGAAATTTCCATGACCTTACCCCTTATTTATGCACATGATGGCTTATTAGACTTGTTCAAGTAAAGTAGCATTGTTCAAGAAGGTAATAAGTACCAAAATCAGCCAGAGCTAGGTCTATATATCTAAAGAACAAACTAATTCATTAATTACTAAGATCCAAACGTAAGAGACCTTTCATTATTGACCACTTTATTTATTCATAAGATAGTTCTGAGCATGATCATATATTTGCCAATACAACAAAATGTTTATTTCAGTTCACCAGAAAGGATTTGATCATCCAAACTAAAAACGCCTTCATCCACTGGTGGTGGTGGTGTCTCACTCTGTGGAGTCTTATGGAGTTTGCTCACATCATAACCCTCATCCTTTGCTTTCTCTACAAGCTCATTGTAGGTCGCATCATCTATATGGCTCTTCCTTGATAATATCTAACCCCCCGAAACATATTGATCATATACATAGTCAGAAAAAACAGAGAACGGAAAATGAGCATGCATATCATAGCATAGCAAAATTTTGGACCTTTTTTTTTTGAGAAAATTAAAACTTTCTTTCACCCCATTTTTTATATCAGAAAAAAGATAACAACTTGACATGGAAATTAGAAAAGTAATTAAGAAAGGCTTACCCAAAGAAATATCTTAGTTGGTCCACCAATGACAGCATATTGATAATCCTGGTCGATATAGAGAACCCAGTAATCTCCAATAACAGGGAATATGGGAAAGGAGGGAGGCACATAGAACTTGACCTTAAGCTTGGCCTCATCGCTATTTGGATCAGCCTTGTATGCAATTCCTTCAATATAGTTCCTCTTGCCATCAATCCAATTCTCATTGAGCACATGAACTGTTCCATTATCATTGAGTGTGTATGTGGCCCTAGTGTCCACAGCATCGCTCTTCTCAAAGAATGAAGGGAAACTCGCTATTTCGTACCATCTACCCATGAACCTCTTTAGATCTAGGTTCTTCACCACCGTTGTGGCGTTGCTAGTAGCCACCGCGGTAAACAGCAGTAGTGAAGCTAGAAGAAATAAACAGTGAAACATAGGTTTTTCTGCCATTGCAAGGTTTCTTAGTTCTTTCTGAGGTTTCATAAGCTAAGGTTGTTTTGGGTAATGAATTCATGAGATTTTCTTTAAGTATTTAATTTGCGGCGAGCGTGTTGGCGTGGAGAATTTGAGGCCTTGCACTTGTATCATTTGGTACCATAATTTGCAGCAACTTTGGATAATTCCTATATTCTCTATTTTTCTTCAATTAATTTTCGATGAAATCGCACAAATCTTTTATGGCTAGTCCTAGGATGGCTACCATTATGATGCGATAGAGCTACAAGTTGAGCGTGAAATGAGGTGTTGACAGTTGACACTTGAAAAGTTCGGTAAGATAACGGAATTTATTAATATCTTGTGAATGTTGGTTTAGTTCAGTCTTAATAATAATACGAGAGTAAAGTCGTCATATACAAGCTTGTGACTGAGGAGCTCAAGTTGCAAGAGAAGTGATCATATATGAAGATAACTTTAATGACATATGAGTGACATAGTGAAGCAGAGAAATGCATTGCTGCAACCAGTGACGGACCCAGAAAATTTATGGTAAGGGGGCAAAAATAATTCACATTATTATCAAAAGATATATTAATTAAAATTTAAAATGGGGGCATATTATATATGTATATATTTTTTTTTGTTTAAAAAAATTAAATGAGAGTGGGGGCAAGTGCCCCCCCATGGTTCCATGTAGGTCCGTGCCTGGCTGCAACTCAAACATGTCACATGTGACCATGCAAGACAGTTTGCTAGGCCATAATGTCCTCACGAGGATAGGAAACAGTAACTTTTGTGATTTGTAGCCATCAAATAATTCTCAATGATGATTTTAATGGTATGAGATTGGTATGAAATTTCATTTAATGGCTCACTTTTTTTTGCTAATTACATGTTGACCAAAATTTAATAAAGTTGCTGGTCCTCTAAACTTTTCCATCTCCTCACAATAAATAACCCCATACCATAAATTATTCATATGTTAATTGTTAAGTCTAAATTTTTATGTTCCACTTCTATCCTTTTTTTTTCAAAATATTTTCTAAGTAAATGTGACTGAAAATAAAAGTATTGATACATGAATGTCAAGGTATTAAAATGTGATTGATTAATGGTATTGGTATAGATAATTTATGAGAAAATTTTAGTATTTTCCTCACACGACCCATTAATCCATTCACTCTTCCCCCATCCTCCAAAATCCATCTCCGCGTCCCCCGCCCCCACAACCACCGCCTCCCCACCATAACCGCCGCCATTTCCCGCACCAAGAAGGAAGCCACCGTCGAAACCGTGAAACAGCAGCTCGAGAATTGCTACCTCCTCGCCGGCATCAACTATAAGGGATTCACCGTGAAGCAGTTCCAGGAGCTCCGAAAATCCCTCCCCGAAACCACGAAGCTCATCGTCGCGAAGAACACGCTCGTGTACAAGGCGGTGGAGGGCACGCGCTGGGAGACCCTGAAACCCTGCATGAAGGGCATGAACGTGTGGCTCTTCGTCCACACGGAGGAGATCCCTGCTGCCATTAAACCCTACAGAGACTTCCAGAAAGAGAAGAAGCTCGAAGACAACGATTTCACCGGTGGAGTCTTCGAAGGCAAGTACTACGGCCCCGATGAGTTCAAAACGCTTGAGACTTTGCCCACGCGCGCTGAGATTTATGCCAATTTATTGGGATCATTGAAGAGCCCCGCCTCTGCTCTCGTCAGCACTCTTCAGGCTCCGGCCAGGGACGTTGTGATGGTTCTCAAGGCCTATGTCAAGAAGCTCGAAGAGGAGGCTGGTGCCGCCCAATCATAGCATAGTTTAAACTGTATGTTGATCTTGTTTTGATATTTGATTGTTTAATTGCATTTGAGTTTGAACGTGCTCTATTTATATATATAATATATATGTAGATTGATTGGTTAATGTATTTTGATTGTAATTGAATCAAGGATTCAGAAAGGGAAAATCTTTTGGAATGGATAAGATGTAGAATGATGCAAAGTTGGCCTTTTTAATTTTTAGGGCAAAGATGGTACAAAAAGATTTCCCTTTGAATGATGCAATTTCTCACTAGCTAATTGTTATTAGGTGCCGAGAGTATGATTCTTTTCCACCTATAAGAAGAGGAAGAACGAGAGTGTGGGGAAGGGGAGGCCATTGCTATGCATTCTTCTTGGCAAGCCGTATTTGTACCCAGATACTGATGAGTACGTTGCTCCCTATTCCTTATCATCATAAATATCCTATGCTTCTTGATGAAGATGAGGAACAATTTGGAAAGGATGGTCTTGAAAATGTGATTAAGAATTATGAGAAATGTGTGATATCATCAAATGGTAGTTTGGAACAAGGGATTGTGAAGGATGATGATCACGTTCACCAGATGCTCGACTTAATGTCTCTAAGAAAGATGATCAAGAAATAGACGAGGAGAATTCGGCAGGGAGAATGCTTAATGATGATGAGGTTATAGGAGATGAAATTGACTATGGAATTGTGATGGAACAAGAGTTGATGATATAAAAATTTAATAATTAAAAATTTGGTAAAATTATAGTCACGTGCAGAACATTTGAACCTATTCTTTTTACTTACAAAAGAGAATAAAGCAAATAGTTCAAACATTTCAATTCTGATTCAAACAATATCAAGGTATACTACTATGTTTTTTTCTTTGTTTAACTTCTATCACATTTACCCATGGATTATTGTGAACCTTATTGATTGCTTCTTATGTTATCGTGTTCTTGTTCTATTTTTTTGT
>NC_029785.2:134767013-134767291 GCF_000816755.2 Arachis ipaensis | reverse complement strand
CTAGACTCGAGAAATTTTAAAGAAAGAAAAAAAGTTATGTTCGTGTAAATTTTATTCATTGTTTCGAAATCCAATATTTTTTCCTATCTCTGGCCTCATCATACACTTGATTGGGATTTTTGTTTTCTTGAATTTTATCTAAAATTGGAATTTTTGGACACAATCATTCTTTCCCTCTCTTTTGTTTTCTTGAGTTTTATCTGAAATTGGAATTTTTATTTTAGTTTTCATATTTTTTGTTTAATAAATTTTTATTTTTTTAGATTGTTTGTTACAAG
>NC_029785.2:134759583-134766909 GCF_000816755.2 Arachis ipaensis | reverse complement strand
TCTCATCCTTTCGAGATAATTGTCACGGATGGGTATTCCCTCTAAAAAAAATTAGTATCGGAAACCAGTTTATTCTCTTTGGCATTGCCATCAAAGATAAATAAAACTACAATGACTAATTCACAAAACAACCAAAGTCTCACCTATCACTACCTGTTTCAAAGTATTTTAATATCAAAATGCCAACTAAATGAACCTCACTTACTGCAAACCGAAACACATAACATTGAGATGCCCACACCTACACTAGCATTCATATTCTCACTTCCTCTACCATGATAATGTCAATCGTGATGCCCACCCACCTTATAACATTACTATATATTGTCACATATCTTTTAAATTGGATAGCCACATTTTGAAACATATGCTTTGCACTTCCAGCTTTATTCAAACCTCTACTCCCCTTCGCGTTCTCGCTTTCATTGATCCATTCCACTATTCTCTTACAACTTGTGGCGAATTCTAGTTCCTCCTGTTTGATGTTAGCTTCCTCTAATAGGACTTGTAAAGCCTGTAGCACTCCTATTAGTATTGTTGCACTGCTTGAAATCTCGTTGACTAGAACTCCCATAAAACCCACTACGTGTTCTTCCTCCTTATCCGATAGATAACCACTCAAACTTGTTTTCATTCTGGTCTAATCCGTTGCTCTTCTTTTTGTGAACTAATCTTCTTCTCTTTATGCATTCATTTGTTCTCTTTTTTCATTAAACCACAAAAGCTTTGACTTGTTCCCAAGTGCTTTCCAATTGTACTGTTCTGTTAATGTGTTTTGATCGTAATTGAATCAAGGATTCAGAAAGGGAAAATCTTTTGGAATGGATAAGATGGAGAATGATGCAAAGTTGGCCTTTTTAATTTAGGGCAGAGATGGTGCAAAAAGATTTCCCTTTGAATGATGCAATTTTTCACCAGCTAATTGTTATCAGGTGCTGAGAGTATGATCTGGTTCTTTTCCACGTTGATCTATGTTCTGTCGTGTAATCATAATCATTCTGTTAGAAATCATTTGATTATAGGAAGTTGATCTATGTTCTGTCGTGTAATCATAATCATTCTGTTAGAAATCATTTGATTATAGGAAGGCTTGTTGTACAAAAATCTATTTGATTTGTTAGAAATCATTCATTTGTTAGTTCAGGACTTTTATTAGATATGGCACTCATTCATTTGATCATGTCCAGGACTTTTAATAGGTTACCTTCTACAATGATTCTTCTATCTCTTCTATGAATTGATGCATAAAAGCTGTCTAGATTACTCTTTCCTTCGAATTTTAGGTTAAACCATACAATGCTAATAAATTTGAACTTAAATAACAGCTTTCAGTGTTTTTAAACTATGTCCCAAGTTGGTTAAGTAACCATGCATTTTAAGACATGCCTATCATATAAAATGTAATTACATAACAAACCACAGTGAGATTAGCCTAAAGATAGAGAGGGAGGAGACATGTTTTCCGGAGAATGATGATAATCTATACATAACTTTTTAACCAAAATCAAAAGTTTAAATTATATTAACCAAGCAAACAGTTCTCCACCTAAATATGGTAACAGGATTTGGATCTAAAGACATGACATCATTTTTTTGGATTTAAATCTAATCAATCAATTGATTATCTGCATAATAGTGAATCAAAGTAGCACAGCAAGGTACTACTGTCATTTTGTTCAACAACCAATTAAACCTTGGCTGTGATTCCCTGCATGCAAAAACCTCATAAAACATCAACCTATTTTTTACCAAATCTTAAGCATTTGTTATGTCTAGATTCAGTAATACTAGGATTTTGAGTGAGTTGTTTGTTTGTCTGCTTTGTGAGTGAGAGTTTCTCCATTGCATTTAGAAACTTGCGCAAATACTTTATGTACTCTGGAAATGTCTCAAGGTTGCAATGGCCTCCACCCTTAACCCATAAGGGGTCATATTTTTCCTTGGACAGTTCCCACAACCTTTTTCCATGAGACCAATCAACAATGTCGTCATTCGTTCCCTGCACATAATCCATTACCACACAAAAAATTATTAGTGGTACAAGGTGTTGATTTATTTCGTTAAGATACTGCATATACCATGAAGACAAATATCCATGTTACTATGTCAGCTTTATGGAGTATTGAATTAATGAACAATCACACAAGGAAACACAATAGAACATATCTAATCTCCCATAGCCACATGGGAAAGGCTTCTACAACTGCATCTGCTCTACTCTCCTTATTGAGGCTTCTTCGTCACATGCTTGAATTATGTATTCTAAGGCAATATTCTACTTTCTTCCACAATAGGACAAAAGCACAAAGTGCTAGCAACTCCAATATCAGTAGGCCATACTAACTAAAGTAACAATACCCCTAAAAAGTATGATGGGAGAAGCATCCGGAAAAGGAATGTATCAAAAGCACGTGTCTAAATGTACAGAGTTTTAATCTGATGACAGATATTATCTACATAGTAAATACTTTTTACCACTCCCTTCTATGTTATGATACAATCGAAGTATGACTATCAACCTTCAAATCAAACACGCATGATACTGGATAACATATACATGTTTTATATTTGTGGTTCAACTGTATATTGCCATCGTAAATTCACTAATGAATGTAAACGTTGAGTAGTACTCATATAGTCAAACTCTTTGAAAGCATGACAATTTCAAATAATATTAATTGATATCTCAAGTTTCTGATGTTTCAATTTCACCCTAGAACCGACAGCACATTGTTTTTACTTGCAGCAGTAATTCATCTTGGGTCTTATAATTTATGAAAGTGAAGAGATTGAGTCAAAATTTTACCATCTTGGTAAAATAATCTAAAGGACATTTTGCAGACAAGTGGAACAACCAAAAGCAAAAGAGAAGTACAACTTGGATACAAGCACCAAGAAAGCGTTGGAAAAGTAGAAAAGTTAAAGTCCAACCAAATCAGCTGAAACTGGAAAGGAAAAGTCTAATATGGTTAAGGATCATTGATTTGCTTTGTGGGACATTTGCAATCAAATCAAGCCTTCAGCTTAATTAATTAACATTCTCATCTGTTTTTACAAATCAATCTAAATAATTCCCAGAATCCACCCCTCCCCACCTTTTATTATTTAGGCCTAACAAAGCCTCTATACGAAGAAACCGTTGTCAGAGCTAGCAACAAATAAAAGCATCACTAAAGAAGGTGATTGTGAAGTTTAAGCAAAGAAAAAGACATAATTGCAGAAACGTAAATAGAAAGGGATACACTATACTCACATGTATAACAAACACTGGACAATTGACATGCCGTATTTTGTCTATATTCTGAAATGATGAAAAGAGATTATTTTGTGAATACAGAAACAACACAGAGGTGAATATTATGAGAGCAATTAATTAACAATCATGAAAGAAGAAGAACAGAAACAGAGAAACTTACTTTGAAAATGTCAAACCAAAATGTCATTTTGACAGGGTAGAGGACCCTTATCCCAGATAGAATGGCACTGTGAAGGACAACACCTCTCAACTTGTGTAGCTTTGAAGCCAAGTGCAGTGTGGGTCCACTCCCCACAGATTGACCGTACAGAATCAACTCTTCTTGCTTAATCCCATACTCGTTCTTCAAACAACTATATACAGCTTCTATGTCGTAATATGTGTTGAACTCAGATGGCTGCCACAGTAATAGTTTCGAATAAAATCAAATATTTAAGAATACAAAAGGAAATGAATGAATGAATGCAGTTTGACTTTGACTTACCTTACCTGTAGATGCTCCATAACCGGAATAGTCATAACTGCAAACACGTAGAAGGCAGTTAGAAAAAGGAACGGAAACAGAGAAGAAAGGAAAAGAAAAGAAATAGAAACGTGCCTCATGATATTGACACGGAGGTGAGCTCTGAGCTCAATGAAAAGGTCGTGCATCTGGCCCAAGTCAGCGGCATTGCCATGGGAGTAGAGGAAGGTGAACCTGGCGAATGGATGTTTCCAGAAGGTAGCGACTATCTTGTTGCCGGCCTTGGTGTCGAGCAAGTGGACGTCGACGTTCTTGTCAGCGGTGAGACCGGAGAACACCACGGTGCCGTCGTCGTCCCTGTAGACGTCGTAAGTGGGGGGCTCTGGCGGGAAGAAGGCAAATTTAGCCGCCACAGTGCCCGTCACATTCCCCATTAATCACTCACATGAAAGAAAGAGAGGTGTGTAGTAAGAAAGAAGAAAGGTCTTGGAACTTGTTTATTGTGTGTGAGAGATGGATATAGATCCGACCTAAGCGCCTGAGCTGGAACTACCAACAACTACTTCTGCTTCCTACACATAACATCATCTTTCTCTCTCTCTCTCTCCCCTTCATTCATTTACGTTAATTAATTCATTCATTATTCAGATTATACTAATTAATAACCTAGTTTAAGGTTTCTTATTCTTTCATTCATGCTTGCTTTATGCTCATTCGGGATTTAATTTGGAAAAAATCAATGTATTTAATTTCGAATTCTAGATTTAACTACACGTGATTTTGATAAAAGAGAAAAGCTAGGTGGGGTGTTGAGTTTCTGCGTGTCTACCCTTTGGTTTTGTGGGGTTACTGTAATGAAAAGTCAAACTTACCCTTCTTCATTGATTATGGCTTGATATGGATTTTCTTGCCCCCAAGGTGCAGAGGGGCATATTTAATATTTATTGTCCCCTTGAGATAGCTACCAGCGGGAAAATCAATCCTTACACCAAAATAGATAAGGATAAGACTCAAGTTAACGACATTTTATTCCTAAGCCAGAAGTACAATCCAATGTATAATGCATAAATTTAAATGAAAATATATAAGCATAAAATGATATTCCATGTTATTCATTTTCACATGCTCATTTTTGTAATGATAAATTTACTAGTATGGAACAAATTCTTTTGACTATATTTGGGAATTTATTGGGGTCAAAAAATGCACATTTCTAAATACTAAAGGCTTGTGGGGGCGATTTGGACAATTGACTTAAATAAATTAGCTAATACTCCAGGGGATCATACAAAAACAAGGGACTGTGGATAAGAGGAACGGCGACAAAAGAAAGAACGAGAAAAGAGGATTTGAGACGATGGACGGCTAAGATTTGGTCAAATGGAGTAGCGGATCTTCTAAGAGAGGTCAAAGTGGCAGGGGCAGTCAAGATTGTCAGAGTCAGACATTCCTTGTTCACCTTTTCTTTTCTTTTCTTTCATCAAATCTGATGAAATTATTTGAACACTTGATTTTTTTATATGGTACATCAAAGTATGGTATATTAGCGAAGGAATCAAAACTATGAATATTTATGTACCCAAAGAAAAAAAAAGAAAACTATTAATATTTTTTAAGAGTTAATAGTTAAAATTGTCTCTAAAAGATATTTCGATCTCTATTTTCGCCCAAAAAATAAATTTAATCAAAATCGTCTTCGAAAGATTTAAAATTAATCACGTTAGTCCCTCCGTCTATTCTGTCACTAATAACGTTAATTTTGCTGACGTAGCACGTTAATTTTTTTGGCTTTTTGGTCATGGACTGTTAAGCCCAAAAAACAGAAACAGAACTCTAACTACCCAAAATCCGACCCACTCGTATCCACCCCGAAAATCCCTCCTCAACCCATCTGAGTTGCTTCGAGCCTCCATTCTCGTCCCGCTGCAACATAACCCCCGCAATAGTGGTTCTTCAAGCTTCACGTTGCGCACTGTCTCCAGTAACCACCGCCGTCGTCGTCGGATGTTGCAGAGATACCACGCCTTGCCTGAATGCCAACCTCCGCCACCTATCAAGCGTCTTAGATCCCCTACTCCACAGCTGCTGCCACCGCCGCATCAATGGTATAGTGCTCGCTTTTCACTCCCAATCCAATTCGTTGTCCTGTCGCTTTTAGTGGAAATTTTGGACTTAGAGTTTGCTTTCAAACTTACAGTTTTGTTGTCGTTTGCGTGCTTCTTCACGTTGATGTAGTTCTTTATGGTTTTATTCGCATAAAACATTTGCAGTGTAGGGTATTATTGTAGTTGATAACTTGCTGTAGTGTAGATTGTATCGTTTTTTCTTTAGTTTGTTGATTTTGAAGACTATGAGGAGGCAGAAAACTGAACCTTCCAATTCGAGGAGGTTTAGGTTGTCCCAATTTTTGTTTGCTATTAGAGTGTTATATTTGGTTTTCATTTCGTGCACGTTTCCTCAAATTCTGAAGATTGTGTCAACGATAAGTAGGGATGATATTTATGATGGATTGGATGGTGCCGCTATTGTTGGTGGCTCAAAAGGTTCAAAGTTGAGCAAGCCTTTTGTTAGTTCTGTTTATCGATTCACTTCACCGGAGGCTAGAGGATAGCACGGACAAGGATGCTCCCTTGAGACCCAACAAAGTTTCACTGGGGGCTGAAGGCTTGGGGAGAATTAGACACGGCTGATGACGTGGAGTCTGGAGAGAAATCTATCATTGAAAGAAAGCCTGAGTCTTGTCCTTCTTGGATATCAATGACTAGGGATGAATTGCAGAAGAGAGATGGCTTGATGTTTCTACCTTGCGGGCTAGCAGCAGGTTCCTCAATCACTGGGGTGGGGACACCCCATTTTGCTCATAAGGAATATATTCCTAAGCTTGGGAAGTTGAGGAAAAGTGATGGATTGGTTGTAGTTTCACGGTTCATGGTTGAGTTACAAGGACTAAAGTCAGTTGAAGGGGAAGATCGTCTGAAGATTCTTCACCTGAATTCTCGATTAAGAGGGGACTGGAGCAAACGACCAGTTATTGAGCATAATACCTGCTATCGAATGCACTGGAGAATAGCTCAAAGATGTGATGGCTTGCCAATTGAGAATGATGAAGGAATGCTTGAAGAACCACCATTGCGGGGGTTGTGTTGCAGCGGACGGGAATGGAGGCTTGAAGCTATTCAGACGGGTTGAGGAGGGATTTTCGGGATAGGTACGGGTGGGTTGGGTTCTGGGTAGTTAGGGTTCTGTTTCTATTTTTTGGGCTTAACAGCCCATGACCAAAAAGACAAAAAAAACAAACGTGCCACGTCAGAAAAATTAACGTTGTTAGTGACAAAATAGGCGGAGGAACTAACGTGATTAATTTTAAATCTTTCGAGGACAATTTTGATTAAATTTATCTTTTGAAGACGAAAATAGAGATTAGAGTATTTTTCAGGGACGATTTTGACTATTAACTCTATTTTTTAAACATATTTGAGGGGAGTTGATTCTATTTTAATAGGAAACATATTAAAATTTTGAGTTTAAATTGAATGTTTTATTCGTCAAATCAAAGTAATTATAAGTGAATGAAAAATACATTTTACTAAACATATGCTCGTAAGAA
>NC_029785.2:134758353-134759258 GCF_000816755.2 Arachis ipaensis | reverse complement strand
AAATTTAGGAAAATTTTGTCATCTTGCATAATAGTACAAAAAATACTTCTCTACCACTTTTTTATATAAAATTTATACTTTAATATTATGGATAAGTATTGTTTTGGTCTCTAACGTTGAGGGTCAAAATCGAAACCGTCCCCAACGTAATTGTCGATTTAGAATCAATCTTAACATTTTTCTCGTATTAAAATCGTCCTTTTAATTTTTTTGGACAAAAATACCCTTACCAGCACCAGCACCAACACCAACACCAATACCAACACAAGCAGAAGCAGAAAGCAGAAAAAATCTAGGGGTGTCCATGGATCGGATCCGATCCGCATATCCGCGGTGTTTATCCGAATCCGATCCGAAAATTGCGGATATGGATCCGATCCGCAAGGCTTTCGGATCGGATCGGATCGGATTGCGGATTTTGTGTTGGTATCCGCATATCCGCGTATCCGCAAAAATAAATAAATAAATAAGTAAAATATTCTTTTTATGTTTTATTTTAACTAATAATTATCATATATGTTAAATTATTTTAATTTATTATTCAAGAAAAGTATGTTTAATATTATTTTAAACGCGTTTTTTTTTATTTTTTTTTAAATTTTATAATTTTTTATTAAAATATGGGTAGTTTATGAATGAAATTTAAAATTTTATTAAAAAGAACGATTTTAATACAAAAAAAAAATGTTAAGGATGATTCTAAATCGACAATTACGTTGGGGACGGTTTCGATTCTGACCCTCAACGTTAGGGACCAAAACAATACTTATCCCCTAATATTATTAACGGTGTTTTAAAGGTAAAGTTAACAAAATTATTTTTTTTAAACATAAAAAACATTTTACCTTTTATTATTGATAACTACTTGTTTGGGTGATGACTTCTTAAAAACTGGTACTAAGTTT
>NC_029785.2:134757506-134758243 GCF_000816755.2 Arachis ipaensis | reverse complement strand
TTCAATATATCATTATTTAATGATATACCAAATTTCACATTAAGAGGTAAAAAAAAAAGATCAGAGGAGTAATTATTTCAAATGCTGCTAATATATACTTTAGTTTTAACAACGTTTCAATGGTAAAAACATTCAAAGCGTGGAAAAGTGCCCTGTCAACCTCAACATTTGAAAGCTCAATGGTTTACCAAACAATGGTACTTGATTAGCTGATTTTTCTGCTTTGTGAATAGATATTTGATCATATTATTGTTTATGATGGCCCTATTATCCTCAACATAATTACCAAGCTTATCCCTTTTATGGCAACCTGCTATAATGTTCATAATAAACTTGCTTTGACATAATTGGCAAGTTACTCCTTCGGTTGGATAATATAACAGTCATTTTTTATATGGCATAACACTCAAAATAATTGAGATAAAATGATTGATTTTCTGTCAATGATTATCTAACTATATTTGATAGTCTTAAATGGTCACAAATATATGCATGACCAACATTTCTCTTCCTTTTATCTCCACTCAATTCATTTAATGATTTCTATATATAAACTCATAGTTTTATAGGCCATTCCCTACATTCGATGGCACTCGATAGTGACAATGGGATAAGGGATAATCTTCCTACAATGATAAGGGAAAACGAAGCAATCAACTAATTCTGACGAAGCAAATCGAAGTATCTAGTTTAGTCGGCAATTTGTCTTGGTCGTATATATATATATAATAATGGAG
>NC_029785.2:134748079-134757388 GCF_000816755.2 Arachis ipaensis | reverse complement strand
TTTTATTTGTATTATTTTTATACATCTTCAATAAAAGAATATATAAATAGACACGTTAATATCTATTAATGTACTGTTATATATAATTGTAGATAGGCCAAAATGTTGGCTTTATGGTAGGAAAGCTAGATAGGAAGGTGACTGAGAAATTTAATTGACTAATCTTTAATAGGAGGGGCCTAGAGCATAGAAAAGTAGGAATCCTAATAAATGAAGGTATAATGTTAATGTTCTATCAAATATTTTGAATGAATGAGAGTCCTTCACTTGGAGTATGCTAATTGCTCAACACCCTCTTCTCTATCAAAGATGTAAGGACACTTGGACAGTAAAGTAAGGCCAGCAGAGTGGGGGCAATTGCTGTCACATTCACTACACAATTATAAAATGATGCTCCAAATTTATATAATAAAGTCATTAACAAATTTTTGGCAATGTCAATGGTTGCACCAAGGAAAGTGATTAGTGTTTTAAGTTTTCTTTTAACACTTTTTCCCCCCTCTCCCTGTTATACAATGCTGTAAAGGGAACTAGACGAGTCAAAAAAAGTTCCATAGACTGCTTGGAATTCGGTGCACCAAACCAGACCTTAGAAAGCAAGATAGAAACGACACTGCAAAAATAATACTAGTAGACACTTTTACAGAATGACAATGCTTTAGAATGGAATATAATGGAGATGCTATGCTATTGCTGTGTATGACAGGCTAGTGTTGACAAAAAGAAAGGAATGATTAAAATAAGGCAGTAAATGGTATTAGTTTAAATGTGTCAATCACTAATTTGCATGGTTAATTCAAGAAGTCTAGAGAATGGGACATTACTTTCAAGCTTCAAGTGAGTAACACATTTTTCTATAGAAAAATAAAAGAGAAAGATGAAATATCCCAGTATCAAATCAATAAAAAGGTTGGTCAACCTTCAGCGTCACAGCACTCTTTACCCCTTTACCTTGGGGACCTAATAAATAAAGTCATGGGAAGCATTTCATTTCATGACCAAATGGGATCCCAAACCCCTTAGCCAAAGCCACTGAAAATGTCATTGGGTCCAGAGAAAAAAGCAAACTGGAAAATGATCTATTCCAGTACCAGGCCTATCATCAACCCCAGAATCCATGTACAGTAGTACTTGTTGCAAAAGAAAGTGAAATTTGGCCAACAAAATGGCATCACATGACATGAGACAGGACCAGGTTAAAAAATAATGTGCACCATGGCGGCATATGGAACAACCTGGATAATCCAATAGACCCACATACATCATTCAACATGTAATTTAACCAAATTTGTATCACTAACCAAAACATATGGGTATCCTCTATCTGCAAGTAACACATTAAAGACAGAGAGCCTGCATATTTGGATTACCACATAAATAAAAAGGTACCAATACAAGTATAATAATTATAAAGCACCATATAGATGAGAATTATTATCAAGACATGTCAATTCTACACCGTGGTGTCAACATTAAATACCATGTGTTTGTGTATGAATCAAGTATGATATGATGTGACTTAAGCAAAGGACCTAAAATGTGGAGGATGAGGAATGATGTTCCTAACTCCCTTCGAATAATATATGCTCTTCTTCTAAAGTGGTCCTGTCTTTGACAACCGAGACCCAACTCTCTATTATCTTCACAACTCTTCCTTCTGAAATCACAACCAAAGTAAAGACTCTTGTTGTACCACCAGCCTCTGGTGGTGAGTTAAGGGAACTTTGATCATCCGAGTTCCCCTTGACTTCGTCTAGCGACGTTTTGACTCTAGGAACTATGGCCCCATTCAAATATATGGTGTTGTCAGTGCCGGCTACAACCATTTTCCTAAAGCCTTTGCCATATGCCAGCTCTTTGTGCATGTGGCCAAACACAACCAATGGAATAGAGACTTGATTGTTCTCCTTTATCATGGATATTGCTTGTGCTAGATCTGTTATACAATAAACTAAGTCAAAACAATATCTCATTTCTCGTGGCATGCATTGTGTCTCTTACATCATATTCGCAGTTTGCATTTTAATAATCAAGGCATAGTTCCACCAAAATTGAAAGGGCCTTGATAGAAACGAAAGACAATCTAGACTTGATAGCTAACTTGATTCTGACTACCCAAACACACAATAGGGGATGCCTTTAATTACAACCTAGCTCGAACTTATGTTTTTACCTGGGTCACCATGATCACCATTACCCTTAAATTCCCAATCTTTGCCGCATATATCATTCACAGCAGAACCAAGGCCTACAAAAAAGATAAAAAAAAAAATCAATCTTTATATACCCCAAACTAGCAAGCACCTTTGGAGTTGATATTATTATATCAAAGTTGGCAAGCAATTGCACCTGTAGGTCCATTATGTGCTAGTAATATAAGAAAATGATCCTCTGGTGTGCCATGAGCAGCTTTATGGATTCTCCTAGCACTTCCATCCATGTCTTTAATTCCATATCTAAGAGAAAGCTTAAATTTGATGAGTTGATTTTGAGCAATAATGGGGACTTCAGTAATTATAGAACTTTTCACATAACATGATCCACTACTTGCCAAGGCACAAGAGACCATATGACTTTTGAAAATCAAATTGCTTTTGGTACAATACACACCTTGCAGCCAGGAGCTTTTTGGGGAACAAAGCTTTACCCCCACAGGAAAATGGCCGTCCACCAACAACACTCACTTTTATCATGGGAAAGTCTAAACGTTGATAGGCCACATGCTCCTCGCCAAGGCTGAGTTTTACAATAATAGATTCAGCAATCAACAAATTGATTAAGGAACACTATGGAAAATGCAAATTATTATTGTGATCTATGAAGGAAACTAGCCATGAAAGGAGGGGTTTTTTTTTTTTCGTTTTTAATAAAAAATGGAAAAGGTGCTAAGTATTCATGTTCCACCACAGTAATTGTAACTTCTAATGGGAAGTTTCATGCCCAGTGAGAAACTAGACATCAGTGTCTTAAAATATCTTTTGAACCTTCTAATGGACCAGGAAAAATGGTCCATCATGTCACTACTATTTTATCTTTTGATAACAGGATAATTCTTTAGCCACCCATGGCATTGTAAAATGCATTTCAGCAACAGATTGCATCAACAAGAATATACTTATAAGGTAAATATACACAGCGTAACACTAACAGATGGAAGGGGGAAAAGAATATCCCAGAATAAATATATTCCTTGTAGACTCTTACCATTCTAGCTGAAGCTGCACATTATCCTTCTCACTGGCATGTAAATTGAAGTGTTAGTTCAAAATAGAACTAGATTCACCACATGAACCTCTCCAGAAAGTAAATTTATCTGGACAGAAATAGATTCACAACAACTTTATGACAAACATGTCAATTTTACCTTCCAGAAAATTGCTTAGTAAACCAGGAATCATGGTTTCCCAGTATAACTGCTTTAGGAAATTCAAGATTGGCTACACTCTGAACAACTTCAACATTTTCATCACCAAAATCACCTAATAAAATTCAATACAGGAGGACAATCAAAAGAAGAAAGAAACAATAAGAAAGCGATGGCTCACATAATAAAAAAATCATAGTTAACCTTAACAGTTACATAATGAAGATAAATTAACTGGACATAAACACAACATGAAGTGACATGATGATTTATTCAAGGGTCTGACTAGTAATGTAAGTCATAGTACTAGAATACTCCTCAGTTATCTAAATGCAGATTTTTCACAGGTTACACCAGCTTTATATGTACCAATTAGTCCATGATGAAGCAGTGGCTGCATGAGACTAACACCTAGTGGGGTAAGGGGAGGGTGGATTATGTATATAGCCTTATCCTTGCAGCTTGTGCCTTTCTAGGTCTCAGTCTCTTGAACAATGGCACCAAAATGCATTTAGGAAACTCATCACAGTGCTTTAGGTTGTTGATCAGCTGAAACAAAAAAACTTGCCTGTAAACAGCACCAAATCTGGCTGCACTTCAATATAAGTCTAAATTAGATTGATAGATAGGTGGGATTTACATCTAATGCTTGTTAAATAAGTTGATATGAAAAGTTAAAAATATTTATTTATTATTTTGTTTTGCATGAAAAAAGATAGGAATTTGAGAATCCCTGTATTAGTACTTTATATATATATGCAAAAGGAAAAAGTTTTTCTGATCAACATGAACAAAATTAGAAAGAGGAAACAACAATAGTACCTGCAAAAACTCAAGTGCCTTAGAATCTTCTTCTAAGTTCCAGCAATCGTGCTTAAGAAAAACACGAAGAGCATTACTTGTAGAATTGTTGTAAAAATAGCAAGTTTTTTTGAGTAATGGAGAAAAATAGAAGCTGAGTTCGTAAATAGGAAGAGAAAGAGAGTTTACCACATCGCCGACGACGGCAATACGAACAGTGGATGCGGCCATTGAAGAGCGTGAAGAGTTGTTCCTGCAGCTCAAACTGAAGCTGGAAGAGGAAATGGTTAGCGCGTGACAAGACGCGCCAAACATAGGTGCGGCGGAAAACCTTTGCTCTATCTTCACGCGCTCACCTTACTCTTTGGACTTTGGAACCTGACACGTTATTACAACATGCAAGTTGACTTTCTTTTATTTCTTTTCTTTTTCTTTAAAAAAAATTAAAAGATAAAAAAAACACTCTTTTATTTTTAATATTGAATTAACAATGGTGTTTTTTTAAATTGTGATCTACTGTGGTATTTTTTTTAAAATGTGAGATGATTTAATGTACGGAGTATAAATCGGACCGTCCGATTTTTAAGAGATACAAAAATCGGACTGTCCGATTTTTAGGTTCACAAATTGGACCGTCCGATTTTTATACTCGGACCGTCCGATTTGTGTTTATCCGATTTGTGTACTCCAAATTTTTTTAATTTTTCACACAAATCGTTGAGTCTGATTTGTGTACTTCAAACTTTTAAAATTTTTTAAACATCAGAGGATCCGATTTATGTACCTCCCATAATTTTAATAAATACAAAATATTATCATGTTAAAGTATAATACTATTCTACTTCCGTATCCAAATTTTTTAGTCCAAAAAAACTAGTGCCAAGTGTTTGGATGTCTAGATTGTTTGAAATTTCCAATTCATTCACTTGGTATACATAACTTGAAGAGATCAATTAGCTTACGACGAATGAAAATCAAGTCAAACTCATGGAAACTAAAGATACATTGAAATATTTGATATATATACAAATTAACTCAATATCTTTCATTCATCAAAGGGAAGAAAACAATGGCATTGTTTTCCATTTTCACAATCCTTTTGTTACTGTTCTTATCAAATGCAGAAGCTGCAGTGAAAGGAGGATATTGGTATTATGACAGTGGCCTTGATCCTTCAGACATTGATTCCTCTTACTTCACACATCTCTTCTGCGCTTTTGCACAATTAGATTCCACCACCAACCACCTCACTTTACCTTCAACCGCATTCTCAACCTTCACACAAACCGTTTTGCAGAACAACCCTTCACTCAAGACCCTTCTCTCCATAGGAGGAGGTGGTGATGGCTCTGCTCCTTTTTCTACAATGGCTAACAATAGCACTTCCCGAAAAGCCTTCATAGATTCTTCAATTCAAGTAGCAAGATCAAACAAATTCCATGGCCTTGATCTTGATTGGGAGTATCCCAGTTCAGACACAGACAAGACCAACCTCGGCCTCCTCCTCAACGAGTGGCGCGCAGCCATTGCTCAAGAAGCTAGCTCCTCTGGCAATACACCATTGCTCTTATCTGCTGCGGTTGCCGGTTCTAACCAGATTACAAATTTACAATACTACCCTGCTGAAGAAATTGCAAGTAACATGGACTGGGTCAACGTGATGGTGTATGATCTTTTTGTTCCAGATGGGGCTGGTTCTACACAGCCACCAGCACCATTGTACAATCCAACAGGACTATTCAGTGGAGATCAAGGAATCAATGGTTCATGGATCAATCAGCTTGGTGTTCCACCCAACAAACTAGCAATTGGGTTACCCTTTTATGGTTATGCATGGAGTTTGGTGGATGATAATGTTCATGGATTGTTTGCTGCTGCTAATGGTGCGGGTTCAATTCCTTCTGGAGGTTCAACTCCTGTGTATAGGGATATCAGGAGTTTCATAAATAATGGGGCACAAACTGTGTATAACTCAACTTATGTGACAAATTATTGTTATTCTGGAACTACTTGGGTTGGTTATGATGATACTCAAAGTGTCTCTGCTAAGGTTAATTATGCCAAGGAAAGAGGATTGATTGGATATTTTGCATGGCAAATTGGTGGGGACGATAATAATTGGACACTTTCCAAAACTGGTGAGTTTTATATGAATTTGTTTTATTTCATGCTTTACAATATATGTTCAACGATTTTCTGTTATTTTATATTTTGAAATTCTGATAATATTGCAGCTTCGGATGCTTGGGGATCTTAAGGAGGAAGGTCCGGACACAGTTCACAGAATGATATATGATGTGCAATATACGAATAAGTGTGGTTTCTAATAAGTAATAACAAGGCCAAGGCCAGTGAAGAAATAAGTACCTTGATTTCATTGCCATGTCTTATGTATGTTAAAAGTATTTTCTTTTAGGGTTAAGTACGATTTTGGTTCTTAAGGTATAGGCCGAAAAAAGGTTAGGGACGAAAAAAATTTTCGGCTTATCCTATAAATGGTTTTTCCATTAAAGCAATGAAATTGGATCAACGCTGCAACGCATAGTTATATAATTTAAGGGAATATTTTTTTTCTATCATTCTGTAATCTGTGACATTTCTAAGTTGATTAAACCACAATAAGATGTTTATTAAGTTGTATTATTATTAATTTATTATTATAGTGGTTGGTGTGGTAAGCAAGAATGACATTGGTAGCGGTCCATTTACTTCACGAGAAAATAATAAGATAATATGACAAGAAACAAGTCAAATAATTATGGCGGTATGGTACAAGTAATTTGCTTATTTATTATGTCATTGCTAAAATATAATGACAAACATAAGACAGATATGCAATTCAGATTTCTAAATTCATTCATTCATTCCATGATTTTAGCATAAACAATGATGGGTCAAACAAACGTCATTATATATATGACGGATCAAGTTAACTCCAACATTGACACACAAAAACACAACAATGGCCATCAATACCAAAACGCTTTCACTTGCAATATTCACAATCCTTGTTCTCAATGCAGAAGCTGCAGTCAAAGGAGGGTACTGGTACTATGACAGTGGCCTTGTTCCTTCAGCCATTGATTCCTCTTACTTCACACATCTCTTCTGCGCTTTTGCCAAACTAAATCCCAACACCAACAAGATCACGTTACCTTCATCCACCTTCTCAACCTTCACACAAACTGTACAGAAAAAGAACCCTTCCGTGAAGACCCTTCTCTCCATAGGAGGAGGTGGTGAAGGCTCTGCTCCTTTTCCTACAATGGCTAACAGTAGCGCTTCCCGCAAGATATTCATAGATTCTTCAATTCAAGTAGCAAGATCAAACAACTTCCATGGCCTTGATCTTGATTGGGAGTACCCCAGTTCAGAAAAAGAAAAGACCAACTTTGGCTTACTCCTCAGTGAATGGAGAACCGCCATTACCCAAGAATCCAGAACCTCAGGGAAGATACCATTGCTGTTATCAGCTGCAGTTGCTGGCTCTGATCAGATATCACCGCTGAAATATTACAACGGTGAAGCTATCTCGAAGAACTTGGACTGGGTCAACGTTATGGTCTATGATCTCTTCATTCCAAGTGGGTCCAAAACAACGACGAGGCCACCGGCGCCGTTGTACAATCCGGGAGGACAGTTCAGCGGAGATCAAGGGATAACGGCGTGGATTAATCAAGTTGGAGTTGGCGCTAAGAAACTTGCAATAGGGTTGCCGTTTTATGGGTATGCATGGAAGTTGGTGAATGCTAATAACCATGGATTGTTTGCGGCGGCTAATGGCGGCGGTTCTACTCCTTCTGGAGATGGGACTCCTTTATATACTGATATAAGGAGTTTCATAAAGAATCAGGGGGCAAAGAGTGTGTATAATTCAACTTATGTCACAAATTATTGTTACTCTGGAACTACTTGGGTTGGTTATGATGATACTCAAAGTGTGTCTGCTAAGGTTAATTATGCCAAGGGAAGAGGATTGCTTGGCTATTTTGCTTGGCAGATTGGTGGAGATGACAGCTGGACACTTTCTAAAGCGGGTTAGTGCTCTGCATTTCTTTTAATCAGGGTGTTTAGTTATAGTCTTGTGTTGATTAAAATGTAGTTAAACTAGTTGGTTGTTATTTTTATATTTTAACACTTATTAAAAGATAACCTTTTTGGTACGGTGCAGCTTCTAATGCTTGGGGATCTTAAGGATGAAGGGCAAGGCTCAGTTCTGAGAGTGATACAATAATATGAAATAATAATGTTTTCTATCTACTTGTGTTCCACATTAAATATAGCATGTATTTTCTCTGAGTTGCACTAGAGATTGGAAGTTAAAGTTGTCCCTATATCAAACTTCATCAATAATACAAATCAGGGATATGCAATGCTAAAGGATTATTTAACGGCTAAAAAATTTTGATATGGAAGCAAAATAAATGATATACTTTAACATGGTAATTTTAGGTGTTTTTTAAAATTGTGGGAGTACGCAAATCGGACCTTCGATTCGTGTTTAATAAGTTGAAAAAAAATTCAGAGTACACAAATCGGAGGGTCCGATTTGTGTTAAAAAATTGAAAACACTCAGAGTACACAACTCGGACCATACGAATTCTTTGGTCATGAAATTTTGCTTCACAAATCGCATAGTCCAATTTGCAGCTGATGGAATTTGAAATCTGAAACGTGAAATTCGGACCCTCCGTTTTTCTTGTTTTGATTAATTTTTCTTTTACATTTTGAGAGACATAACTCGCAGGGTCCAACTTCTGCTTCCTCTGATCCCACAACAAGGTGAAGCTGTGAAGCACCCCTCCTCCCCATACACGAGTCCAACACTCCCTTTACTTCCATATTCAAATTAAAAAGTGTTATTTAACATATAGTAATAGTATAGTCAAATTGGGTGTGAAGCATTTAATAAGAAAAATACAAAAATGCAAAAATGCATACAATTAAATTAATACAGCTGCAGCATTAATGTGAAGCTATATCTAGATTGTTAAAAATTTCAAACCCATTCACTTGGTGTGGACACCTTGCATAAGTAAATAAATTAGCTTTGACAAATGATCACACATTTGCTTCACTGGTCAAAAACTTCACATCCAATTCTTCTTTATAAATAAATAAACAAATATCAGAACCTATACACC
>NC_029785.2:134735424-134747544 GCF_000816755.2 Arachis ipaensis | reverse complement strand
CTTACTCCAATACTCTCTCACTTTCCATCTTCACAATCCTTGTGTTGATGCTGCAACTCGATTTCTTCTCATCAAATGCAGAAGCTGCAGGAGTGAAAGGAGGGTACTGGTATTATGACAGTGGTCTTGATGCTTCAGCCATTGATTCCTCTTACTTCACACATCTCTTCTGTGCTTTTGCAGATTTAGATTCAAACACCAACAAGATCACATTACCTTCATCCACCTTCTCAACCTTCACACAAACCGTTCAGAAAAAGAACCCTGCAGTGAAAACCCTTCTCTCCATAGGAGGAGGTGGAGGTCCTACTTTAGCATCAAAGTTTTCTACAATGGCTACACAGAACAGCTCCCGCAAGACCTTCATAGACTCTTCGATTCAAGTAGCAAGAGCAAATAACTTCCATGGCCTTGATCTTGATTGGGAGTACCCTAACTCAAACACAGACAAGACCAACCTTGGTTTTCTCCTCAATGAGTGGAGAGCAGCCATTAAACAAGAAGCTAGAATCTCAGGAAAAACACAACTTTTGTTGTCTGGTGCAGTTTCTGGCTCTAACCAGATATCACCATTGCAATATTACCCTGCTCAAGGTATCACCAACAACATGGATTGGATCAACGTTATGGTCTATGATCTTTTCATTCCAGATGGGTATAGAAACTCAACACAGCCACCAGCACCGTTGTACAATCCAAGTGGAATATTCAGTGGATCTGAAGGAATCAATGTTTCATGGATTAACCAGCTTAAAGTTCCACCCAACAAACTAGCAATTGGGTTACCCTTTTATGGTTATGCATGGACTTTGGTGAATGCTAATGTTCATGGATTGTTTGCGGGTGCTAATGGTGCTGGTTCAATTCCTTCTGGAGGTTCAACTCCTGTGTATAGGGATATCAGGAGTTTCATAAATAATGGGGCACAAACTGTGTATAATTCAACTTATGTGACGAATTATTGTTATTCTGGAACTACTTGGGTTGGTTATGATGATACTCAGAGTGTTTCTGCTAAGGTTAGTTATGCTAAGAGCATTGGATTGATTGGATATTTTGCATGGCAAGTTGGTGGGGACGATAATAATTGGACACTTTCCAAAACTGGTGAGTTCTGTGCTAATATTCGAATTAATTAATTCTTTGTTACAATATCAAATTTCTTTGGTTCTGTTTTCACATTCTAATTAGATGATAACTTTTCATTGTATTTGCAGCTTCTAGTATTTGGGGACCTTAAGAACGAAGGCCACGGCTCATCAGATCAGGGGACAGGGCCTAACTGATGTAAGCTATAACAAAGGCCAGGCGAGGGAAAATAAATAAGTAAATAAATGTTTCTATTTCTTAATGTTAAAGGTGGACAATGTTATATCAAACATATAAATAAAGGATTCCCCTAATGAAATATGCATACAATCCCTACAATGGGCTCTTTATTAGGCCCAAATTGAAATTAAAGCTGAAAATTAATTCTAATCCTATTATAGCTGTTTACTTTAATACACTACCAAGTTTTTGCTATTTCCACTTTTTTCCCAAATTCCCAATCCCTTTTGTTACGCTGTTTCTCCTCCCTCCTCTCACTCAAACCCTCCCAATTCGCTGCAGAGCCCCTTGACGGCGCTAGAACCCTGAGCCCCGCAACCTGCAACCGAGGAAGGTCACAGGTGAACGCAAGCGACCTGTGCGTTGCCCTCAAGCTCGGCGCCGTCGCTGAACATCTGGCCTTCACTGCAACCTAGTTGCCGGGCGAGACGCTGCCGATCAGAACTGCCGCCAGGGTATTGGATGTTTGGTGTTCATGATAGATTTTTGGTGTTCATGATATATTTTTTTTGTCCCTTTAATTGGATGAAAACTGTAGTAAGTAATCAGATTGTTAGTTTTCACATTCACATGTATCCATGCTTATTATAGTTTTTATTTTATTTAGATGTTTTTCTTTTTTGTTAATTCTTTCATGGTTTGTATTTTTTTGTAAAATAATGCATGTATGATACGAATACTGGCTTCTGATATGAGATATCAAATACCAATTTTAAGTGATATAGGTACTACTTACTAATTACCATAGACAGCATCCAATATTAAACAGTACAAGGTAGTGAGGTCAATATTAATACACCAATTTCCAAAAATGAATAAATATTGCTGAAGGAAGTGCCTAATAGATGATTACGTGAGCAATATTTTTTTAAGAATTTCAATATGTTTGGCTAAGCAAGTTTCTGCCATTTCCAGGTTTACTATATAATAACAGGTTTAAGTGTTTAACCGTATAGGGTTAGAAAAATCAGATGTTTATGGATTCAGTTTTACTTCTGGACTCAGCTATTCTTAATCCAATTATGGTAGTATATATGTCATTATATTTTGGCTTTATTTAAACATGTAAAGCTTCGAGCCCATTTTATAATTTTAGTTCAGACCATACTTGCACAAATATAACAATAACCCCACTTAACTCAGTTTTCTACCCTTAGTTATGTCACAACGCAAGCCAAAATCTAAGCCATAAAATACCAAGCCTTTTTGCTTTCCTATATTAGTCGAAGTCTAAATGCCTATAAAGCAACACAACAAAATATTGACTGAATTAGTCAAATATTGACTGGATTCTTTAAATGTTACATTGTCGTGTTATCTATCTTGTTTATTGATTATTAATTTGAAAACATATTGCAGGTATCAGCGACGTGACATTAGATTGGTTTTTATTTTTTTTCCTGTGCAATTAGAGGGACATAACCGTGGATCCTATATAACTATTGTTAAGTTGTTGTGATTGTATTTTTTTGGATTCTCTTAAGCATAATGATTGAAAGTGAAAGTTACCATCTAGAGAGTTGCTATTATGACATTTTTTTAATTATGAATGTATTCAAGGATATATGTTTTTCATTTTTCTATTTTGAATGAGTTGAATTGGTAAAACATTGCCCTCATGATATTTGATCTTGGGACTAGTTAATTTGATTCATTTTGAACAGATGCAACAGTGAGCTAATGGATGAATGTGAAAACTGACAATTCCTTGTTCTATGATAATGAACATCCAGTTATATGAAGAAAATGAACATCCAAAATCAAGCAGAAATGAACATCCAGATTGACTGAAAATACTGTAGCGTTATTTTTTTTCCTATCACGACCAGATATTCACTAAATTAACGTGTTAATGAAAAAGCTTTTGCAAACCACGATAGTTAGTTAAGTCATAAATAATATTCTTCACATAGAAATAGGGAGCCAATAATAACCATCCGCATTCACAAGTAAATTGAACATCTGATCGCCTACAGAAATGAACATCTCACGTGTCTGTTTGAAGATAACCATGTAGCCAAAATTCATCTCTTCACTTTCAACCTCAGTAACATTCAATAGTAGCATGACCTATAATCACGAAATAAACACTCAAATCAAATAATGGAAACTATTTAGATAAACAATTAATAAATGAGATGCAAAAAAATCCTCTCTAAACTCCATAGAGAAAGATACACAAATGTAACTGAACCACATCATCCTACCCATATTAACTTGGAAAAAAATGCATCAACATCACCTATTGATAGTAACTAAATTACTTATTTTATTTTACCTATTATATAAGCATTTTAACTACCCATATTCTCTGTGTTACATCACACTGTGTACCACCAATATCAAAAGGCAACACATGCAACTACCATGCACTTATTTCATTACTCAGTTGTATTGTTAATGCATAGGTTATCTATCATGTATACTCATACATATATTCATAATCTAAACATGCATGCTTCTTTTTATTCTATTTAATTTACATTTTCATCAAAACTCTTAACAATAATAATGCAGTAAGTTCTCTTTTATATTATTTAAAAATATACTACACTAATAAGATTCATGCAGGTCTCTAAGCATTAAGCATATCATGGGTGATTACTTATCAACTAGTCACTTAGAGCATATATTTTCAATTGTGAAGTGAGTTGTGACCAAATTTATTTGTTTTTGCATGGCATGGAGGCATAAGGATAGGAATTTAAAATAATCTAATGGCAACTATGTGGAATGTTTAAAACATACATGAATAGGTAGTTTTATTCAATTCACTTAACTAAACATGATATGCACTTCTTAAATTACACTAATCAAATGACCAAATTTAAAATTTTAAACCAATTTGGTGTTTAAACAAAACTAATAATCAAGTGCCATGTCAAAACGCAATCTAAACATCATTAAAAATAACCTAACATTACACAATTCTGAATTATAATGCCTAAAGATAACAAAATTTAAGACAAATGCTGGCCAAACATAAGAATTAAACAAAAAGTTTCACTCAAACATTTCATCGAGCATATGGTGTGCACAATATGTAAACAGGAATTTTAAACTCAATTTAAGCAGCAATCAATCCAGAAAAATCGGCCATTAAATATTTTGGAATTCAAAAAGTATCAATCTATTAATCTAAACCTAATCTAAACACTAAAAGCAGAATTAAAAATTAGTTAAAATAAATAAACGAAAGAACACGGATAGGAGGAAGCATGGAACCTACGTTGGTGAAAAGGGAAGAATGAAAAAAGAGGGGTAGCAGAGGCGGTGTTGCAGCGGCACAGAGCTCAACCACTGCTGGGTTGCATTGAGGTTTCTTGCTGGGATTGGGCTTTGCACAAAGACCAGGGGTAACGTACAGGGGATTGAGGAGAAATGAAGAAAAAGGGAAGAAAAAGAGAAGAGAGGGAAGAGAGAGAGGGTAGGCAACGGTGGTTGCCGGTGGCGATGGCGGTGGTGCCGGACGGAGGGCTGAAGTGACGAGATTCTCGGATTAATCGAGAGAATGGAGGTCACGCCGTTTTGAGAGAGAGAGTTTGTTGTTCTGGTTCTATAACTGACGGTAATTCTAATTTGTTTCAAATTTCAAATTAAAAAAAATCAAAATTAATTAATTACCCATAATTTAATTTTAATTTCAACTAAACCCCATTATATACATTGTACAATAAAAATATTGTCTCCTTATACTTTCCCATAAATAATCTAACCACTTTTAATTTTTAGCTTTGTATACACTATACAGACGTTTCGATATGTGACCTTCAAACTTTCGTCAATAATACTACTATATATGTAAAAGCCATTTGCATATTATCCGTGTAATAACATGTAATATAAGATTCACATCAAACTATAAATGCTAAATTAAATATGAGAAAGTACAGGAAACAATACTTTTTTTTTAACAATCTAAACAATAGGTTAAAAAAAATTAATTTTAGTTTTAAAAATCAAATTTTGAATTAATTAAGTTTAATCATAATTTTGAATTAATTAGGTTTAATCATAATCAATCCTGTGCCACCGTCGTCGCTGCTGTATCGCGACCCTGGTGCCCCCCACAGCTGCTGTCTCGTTACTTATTTCTTATCAACCAAGTCAGATGTTTATTTTACTATGTATGTGAATGGTTCTTTTCATTCTAAAGTGGATGTTTATTTGGGTATACTGTTGATTGCCATAACTGTTCTCTCGCAATCCTGTGTCATTGGCACTGCTGTTGTATCGCGATTCCAGTGCCGTCCGCTGCTGCTGTCTTGTTAGTTGTTTTATATTAACTAAATTGGATGTTTATTTTTATTATGTATACAAATGGTTCTTTTCATTCTAAAGTGGATGTTTATTTGAGTATACCGTTAGTATGTTACTTGATTTGCTTGATTCTACATATACATACTCCGCAGGATATTCATTTTACTATATATGCGAATGGTTCTTTTCACTAAGACGTGGATGTTCATTATTAAACACCGCTCATCAAAGAAAATTCTCAATTTCTTCTCCCTCCAATATAGTCTGGAAAAAAAAGGGTACGAACGCAATAAAAGCACATGGGACTCTTGGTGGGGAGGATGGTGGTGTAATGACGGACTGGATCGGACTTGGCCGTGAAGATGCGCGGCAAGGAGGACAACCGACACTGGTTCAAGGCTGCGACAGCGACGACGCTGAGCAGGGACACGACGTTTGGGAGGACACTGGGCAAAGGTGCGCTGGGGCAACGGCAGAACAAAAAAGAAGAAAGTGGCTTAGTTGCGGTGACAGCGGGCGAATGCGGTGAGAAGCTTCATGCCGGCGACAATGAACGGCGTCACAGGGGAGGCGACGATGAGCGTCGTCACAGGGACTGCGGCGATGAAATGGTTGTGGTGAAAATAGGATTTAGGAGAGGTAAAAGTGAAAATAAGTGAAGGTGTTATCGGGTTTGCAAGTACAATCTCTTGTTCAAGTTGTTCACAACTTTCATCGGTATGGTATTAAGTATTAAAAAAAATATTTTTTTATGCTAAAAATAATTATTAAAATTAAAGACACATGTATCTTATGTTCTAAGGACATATATTAAGTTTACAAATTAAAAAAAATTAAAAATACAAAAAAATTAATTTTTAACACATTTATTTTATATTTATTGAATAAAAAATTTTAAAATATTCCATTAATAATAAATTTATTATGTATTTTTAAGATACATATATTTTAATATATGTTTATAATAATAATAAGTATTAATTAGTTTCGTGTGCAGAGAGTTGTGTCGCTATTTTTTAAATAATAACTGATTTTTGAAAAGTTTTGACAATACCATACAATCTTAAAATTTTCCAATTGAAGGAACGAGATTTTGGACCACCGGGGCCGACAATATTTTTATTTCTTTCAATATGTATCATTTTTTATGATGATTTTAAAGCATGGCAACTTGTTATTACTAGAACTAGAATGAAAGGAATGGAGCAAAGTGTGTGTAAAATCTCGTTGGAAATAGATCATTATACAAGTTCCTCTGTACTACATGATTAATGTAAATACAATGGCAGTATCTAGGGATGACAAAACGGGTCGAGCCCGTCGGGCCGATCCGCTAAACCCGCTAAAAAAAGCGGGTCGAGCTAGAAATGGGAGCCCGCCAAATTTAAAAAATCCGCCAAATCCGCACCGCTAAATTGGCGGATTTTGGCGAGGCGGGGCGGGCCGATCCGCCGGGCCGAAGATTTTTATTTTTCTTTTTTTTAATTAAATAAAAGAGTGATTACTATTATAAAATTAATAATTATAGAATTTTTAAACACTTTTTTTCATTTTTTGTTTTTATTCTTTTTTGAGTTATTAACTTTATTTATTTTATTTTACAATTTCGTATATATGCTCAAATTATGTGACTTATTTTTTAAAATAAAGATGATTCTATTGACAAATATTATTTTGAACAATTTTATTGAAGTTAAAAATTAAAAAAAAATAGTAAAAAAATTATATTATAATTTGACTATTTTTTATTTGTATTTGATTTTTTAATTATTATTTTTTAGTTAATTTTAATGAATTTTATTTTAAAAAAAAAAGTCAAGCGGGCTAACCCGTCAATCTGCCATAAAGCGGGGCGGACTAGCATTTTGAACCCATTTTAATTGGTAGGGCGGGTCGGTCTGCCCGTTTGTGGTGCGGGCCTAGGCGGGATAGGACGGGTTGGGATGGGCCGGCCCGCTTTGTCACCCCTAATATTTGGAGACTTGAAGCTTGTGGAGGAGAGGACTTCTGAGGTGTTCCTAATATTTGGTTTCTCGTAGTTAATATATAATGTTGTGTGAAAACTTAGGTTAGCTACCGTTTATGTGTCGGGCCTAGGCGGGACAGGGTGAGTTGGGGCGGGCCGGCCCGCTTTGCCATCCCTAGCGGTATCATGATAAAGATCACAATGAAGTTTGCTTATATCTTAGTCCATTCTTTAACTAGATTTAAAATAGGTAAAACTCAATTAAATAGATATTAGTTAGATCGACATCTACTCGATTTTATAGAAGTGGGACGCGATAATATTACGTTAGTCCTATTTATTTGAATAAGTAATTTATTCCTATATATTATCTTTTTCATTTAAAAAAGAGATCTCGACAACTTTTCTATTAAATGGAAGTTTGGTTATCCACCATCAAAGGTGGAACTACTCTAAAAGGTAGTTATCAACTCTACATTTACTGTTATAAATATCCTGACAACTTCAAGTATACTTCGAACCCAGTAGTCTACTAAAAATCTGCCTAAAATCCTTGCTAATTTAAGTATTGGAATCTTTTTGCAGGTAGAGGTGAGTACGGGTTGGTTTAGTTCGAGTTCAAGGTAAAATTAGAACCGAACCGGTCAAAATATAATTGGTTCGAATTTACTTTTTTTGTCATGTACCCGAACCAAACCAAACCGATTAAGAACAGATTGGTTCGGTTCGGGTAATTGGATACCCAATGAGTTTGAAATTCATAAAAAAAAAAAACAAAATTTTATCTTAAAAATTCAACAAGTACAATAAATGTATGACATCAATAGAAATAATCTAAACATGTTAAACACCAAATACATTAAAAACTAAACTCATTAAAATCCAAACATATTAATAGCGAATAATCTTTGTCTAATGGATATACAAAAGTGCAATAAAAATATTAGAAGCTAAATACAAAAGTCTAGTGAATAATCATTCAAAGAAGCTAAATCAAAATACATTAAAATCCAAACATTAGAAGCTAAATACATAATGGCAATAGAAATATTTGTCTAATTTTCAAAGTGTTAGGGTTACGAGTTGCAAAACTCACTAAAAGCCATTTTTTTTATTTAATTAAGATATGATCAAGTTCATGGGTTGGTTCGAGTTTCGCACCCCTAGAACCAATACCCGAACCGATCACTAACAAAGGTAATCGGTTGCCGAAAGGGGATTGCCGAAAAGATCATTGGGCTTCAAAGAAGGTTCTTGTGGAGTAAAGAAGATGGGAAAAACGGGATACCTCTGGTGAAATGGGAGGTAGTTCAAGCTCCGAAAAAGTTAGGTAGTTTGGGGGTGGGAGATGCTCTAATTAGGAATGCGTCGCTTCTGTTCAAGTGGTGGTGACGCTTTTCAAAGGAGGACTGCCCGCTGTGGAAGAAGGTTGTTTGCTCTTGTAATCAGTTGGACCCGACGGTAATGTTATCAAACCAACCTTTGCCATCAAGAGGGGGCCGTGGAAAGATATATGCCAGCTTAATATTAAGGAGCAACAGGCAAGAGATATGATGATCAGGGGTCTGTCCATGGAGGTGGGAAATGCCAGAAACATTCGTTTTTGGGAGGATGATTGGTTACAAGGTGGTTCTTTGAAAGATTATTTTCCGAGACTCTTCTCTGTTTCAAATCAATAAGGATCCGTAATAGGGGCTGTGGGTTTTGGAACGGGTTAGAGTGGGTATGGAACTTCCAATGGAGGAGAGATCTCTTCCAGTGGGAGTTAGAGTTGCTCAATCAACTTCACGACCGGTTACAGGTTGTAAGGTTATCGGTTGATAGAGAGGATTCAGTTGTTTGGAAATATGATAAAACTGGTATTTTTTCTACTAATTCTTTAGTGCAGGTGCTTCAGAAAGAGACTCTCGCAGCCGACATCACAAGTTACAACTTCACAAGCTCCATTTGTAAAGGCTTGGTTCCTCGAAGAGTTGAACTATTTGCTTGGTTTGTGCTAGTAGGCAGGGTCAACACGAAGGAGGGACTCAGTAGACTTGGCATTATTAATCACCATGATAATATTTGTGTATTGTGTAAAAAGGACATAGAATTTGTACATCATTTATTTTTTGCTTGTGAGTTTACGTGGCAGGTGTGGTGTGCTTGGTTGATGTTTATTGATAGAGCATGGGCCATCCCAGGAACTGTTAAAGAGTTCTTTGAGAGTTGGACTGGAGTAACATGTGAAAAGTCTGAACAAAAGAAATAGCTGATAGGACTCTGTGCGGTTGTTTGGAATATCTGGTTAGAGCGGAATAGCAGAACTTTCCAGAGAGTAGAGACAAATGTTGAAGGAGTAAAGATTCTGTCCTTCTTGAGTTACAAAGAATGGTGTGGAGTTGATCCGTTTGGTTGTTGATGGCAATGCCGGAGATGACAACGGATTACAATTTTATTGATGTTTATATTTTGTTTTGTTTGTCCTTCGTTCCTGCCGCTTCACTTTATTGTGTTGAGCTTTCTTTTTTAAAAAAAAAAAAAAAATAAAGGTCATCGGTTTGGTTCGGTTTGAGTTCGGACGAGTAATCGGGTACCCGCTACCCGTGCTCACCCCTATTTGCAGGTACCACCCCTTCTTCTCCTCACGAGGAACTCGGACGGCGGCACCTTGATACCAGTAGACATCGGACGCTATCCCAAAAGGAGTCTGGGCCTCACGTTCAGGCAAAAAACAACCCAATTTTAGATAACACTTGGAACAAAGTTATATCATCATCAAGTAAATTTCTTTTTGAAAGGAGTTTGAGAGTAATTTTAAACGAGATTGTACCTTTGTCTAAGCAATTTCTATACTTTTAATTTTTCTTTTTTGTTAATTGTTTAATTTTTTTAAGTCACTAAAAAAATTATACAAGTTCCTATATACTTTTAATAACTAAGTGATCGACTTATCAACTTGTCATATAACTAACGAATTGTAACTAAGTGATTGACTTATCAATTTGTCATATAACTAACGAATTGTCACGGCCCAAAATGAGTCATGACTGGCGCTTAGGAAAATAGTCCCCTAGCAAACCTAACAAATTCGAATGTAAGATAAATAAGAAGGTTATAAATATTTTTGATAAATTTACAGTTTCTAGAATGAATAATTACATATTTTTAACAAAAATAAAATAAATAAATATGGATGGATTGTGCTTGTGACATATAGAGCAGATGACGTCTAAGAACTCAACAAAGAATAGATACCCATTGCAGATATTACTCTTGAATAAAAAGGCTCACATAATCAAATATTTATTCCTGAAAAATATTTTTAGAAAAACTCTTGCAACCCAGTGACTAGACAGTACATCTATAATTCACATAAGACCATATAAACATTATTATAAAAATAATTTTAATTAGAAAATAATAATTTATATGAATAAGTGAATCCATAAGGGAATTCTCATACAGAAATCAAATAAAAAAAATTCACACTTGGGCCGTTGGGCGGCTCTACCTCTATGGGTAGCCCTTTCCTCTTGTGTGTCCGTACGGGATAACAGATCCAACATGTGGCCTACACGTTAGACTAGCAACGCCCCTGCTAACTGAGGTCTGAGCCAGATGCATCTAGGTTAACGTCATAACCGCCGTTAACTACGGTTTTTTAATACGAGCCTCCCAAACCAATTCAAAACATATAAGTTTCAAATACAACCAATCTTTGATCTTTCAAATATATACAGTATCAAATCAAATCAAATAATACTTTCTCATAAAAAAATCATTTTCAATCATATGAAATTTCGAATATATTTTACAAATTCAGAGTATACAAGTGAGTATCAACAATGCTTCAATGTTCCAGAAAGTCAAAAACACATACAAATAAAATCGAATATTCTAAAGTAATACAAAACTTCATCAAACATGTATACAGTCTCATGTGAATATTGAAAATCTGAATTTTACAAAAATAAATATTTAATTCTAATAAATCCATTATTAAAATCAAATTCAAATCCTTTGCTGGTAACTTGTAAGTATAATCATAAATTCAAGTAGCATATATCAAAATAATGATAAATATAAAGCCAAATAATTATAAATGTAAAGCTTACTTATAGCGTGGTTCTAAGGACCGAAGATACTAAACCCATTAAAGGTACGAAAAAGCACATAATTTAGACTGGGACAGTAGCAATAACCTCAATTCTCACTGTAACATAAACAAGAGGATGAAGCATCGGCAGCTCTACTGATCCTTACCGGCAAGGACAGAACCGGCAGAAGCAAAACGAAGCTAGGGCAAATTTGTAGAGTTTCCGGCGGTGGCTTCTGGTGACGTTAATGATAAAGTGATACATATTATTTGTTCAAATCAACTTGATAACAAAAAATTATACATGTAATGAAAAATTCTTAGGTAATCTAAGAATAAATTAGTGTTTTTGTTCTTATAATTAATTGGCTTTCACATTAATATTATAAGTTTACTATCATTTTTAAGTTAAATTAACAAATATTAATAAAAATAAAATTATAAATCTCAAATTTTAAATTTTGAACATTAAATTAACAAAGAGTGT
>NC_029785.2:134724211-134735391 GCF_000816755.2 Arachis ipaensis | reverse complement strand
GTATAAAATTATCTACTTTTATTTTACTAATTAAATACTAACCAAATTTTAATAAAATTATTAATCTTAGACTTTCTCTTAAACTAACGAAATAATAAATAACACACAGCGAGATTATGCATTGAGTCTCCTCACACACAAAATTTTCATATCTAGCCAAGTCCCATTCACATGCATGTCCATGTGTATGTGACGATGTATTCTATTGATCTAAAGATAATGCCCTTACTTTACCACTTTTATTAAGACAAGGACCATAATTATATTTTAGGAGAGACGTAACTAATCTTATTTGATAAGTACAGAGATTCAAGCAATTAACTTACCGTGCGTATCTTAACAGGTGAGTTCTGTGATGAATTTGTATTTGGTGGCTAAGAATAACTAAGGTTGACTTTTGATTGACCATCTAATAAGTTTTAGATATCTGGGTTGTTGGATTAAGTTGGTGAAGACTTATTCCAAATAAATTATCCGTTAAGTGCAGTAACTATTTTTTGTTTATTGTTGGAACTTTTTGAAAATTTCAAAGTCATTATGGATATAAAATGGACCGTAGTAATTAGATACTAAAAATTTATAGAATTTTTGTATACAACTAAAAAAGATGGATCGTTTGTCCCGTTACTATAAAATTTTTGTATACTACGAAAAGACTCGAATAATATTATTAGTATTATTATCATCAAAGAATGGATAATATATTTTAATTTAATAAATTCCATTGTTCTGTCGTGTTATTTACCTAAAAATTTAATATAAATTTATTTGTATGAAATAGCTCTTTTTTGTATAATTTTTTTTTACTATTTTTTGTTATCGAATGACATGAATTTAATTTAAATAATTCATATTAATTTCGTATCCTCCTGATAATTTTGAAAAAATAAAATCATTTACGTTGTAGATAATTTAAATAATGTCAGAAATTTTCAACAAAAGAATTAAAATTGCAAAGTATAATTATGTATTATTTTTTTTGTATATTTTGAAAATTAAAAAACCAAAAGAACAATTAAAATTATGAACAAAATAAAAAGAATAAAATTTTTATGTTTTTCGAGAAGATAAAATAGTTGAAATAGATGAAGGAATAAGATTTATTAGTTTAATGAATAATTTTTTTTTTTATTTTGAATTTGGGATAAAGTACATAAAAGCATATCCAACCCCAAGAATTTTACCCTTTCCAGCAGACCCATACCTCCGATTTGGTTCCCATCCATCCCAATGCAGACTCTCTTTCTTCCTTAGCAACATATGAGAGCTTAATGAAAGTTGAAGAAGATAATGTCCTTTGTGGACTCGCTACAGGCTGCGGTAGAAGTTTCTTTCAGCCACGTCTCGTTTTTACCTATGTGCTATCATTGTGTAAATCGAATCAATGATCGACCGGATCAGATTATTGGGTGACTGATTAAACCAATAAGTCACTGGTTGAATCAATTGATCCGGTCTTACGAGAATGAAAAATATGAAATAGTTAAAAATTTTAAAATTAAAATTTAAAATATATATTTATTCACTAATATGTTAAGAATAATCAAACTATTCTAAAACAATATGGATAATGAATAGTAAATATTATATTATTTGTACTATATGATAAGTATTTTTATTTTGTTTTTATATGTAATAACTATTATTTTGAAATTTTAATAATTTATTAATTAATTTATCTATTATAGTATTATATAGTAGAAGTGATTATTAAAAATTGTAACAGCCTAGATCACCTGTTAGCACGATATTGTTCGCTTTGGCACTCAAGGTCTCACGGTTTTGCCTTTGACGATAGGGACGATAGTCGAAACCCTCCACACTCACTCGTCAAAACGCGTCATGCTAGAAAGAGGTATCCACACCCTTATAAGGCATGCTTCGTTCTCCTCTCTAACCAATATTGGACTTTACAAAAATATATAATTAATAGTTATTATATAATTATGAAAAAAATTATAAGTGAGTTTATAATTATTGTTAAATAAAATTATAATTAAATAAAAAATGTGTGAATTTATAGATAAAATTAAAATAAGTTAAATAGAAGTAAATTTTTTAATAAAAGATATCTATAAATGTATTATGATTTGCATATATATAAGACAAGCATGACAGTTCGGTGGTTATTCATGCATTATGTCTCCTTCTTTGAGGAGAGGTGTTTAAATATGAAGCACCATTCGGTACAAATCAATTCTTTTCTACTACTAATATTCTTTTTAATCATATTCTCTCATTACATCGTATATTATTGATTTCTGTTATTATTATTCTTTGCACAGATATGAATTTTAGAAAATATAAAAATCAGGAGTAGCTAAAATTATAGGATATGTAAAGACTTAACTATTATTTGATGGCCAGTATTTTGGACAGAAGATGATAAAAAAATAAATTTATAAAATTTAATCATCTTTTGATATTATATTAGTAGATACATAAATCGTCTCTTAGGTAGCTAAAAAGATTTACGTATATAAATATGGGAGCTTATAACTTTCATAGGACGGAACGGGTATAACAGTTATCTTTATGCTGTAGCTGTTAATGTGTCACGATTGACTCTATTATTGCTCTATGTTGAGATGAAATCTTTTGTTGAAGAAAATAACGAATTCTGTTCTCTTCTATTCTTTTTTTTGTCTCTCTCATTTGTTTACCTACCATATATGTCTTATATTTAGTTATAAATGAATACTTATAAATTTGACAATAAATTTTTGATAAAGTTAAACATGATATTGCGTAATTGCAATTATGAAAAATTTAATTTGTAATTTTAGCGCATTTAAAAGACAAAAATACTGACAAAGATATTTTTATCTTTTTATTAATTAATGTTCAAACAGATATTTAAATGGTTAAAATTAACATTTAAATGGAATAATTTAATCTATTTACAAACCAATATAATTTTTTAACGTTGATAATTCCTGATGCACTTTGAAATAGATAACCATTAGTTGATAATTGCCGTGCAAGTTATTAGAAAGAAGGACAATTAAATGGTAACGTTTTTGAAAAAACTTTAGATAAATGAATTTTTTTAGACCTCCAACATAAGATATGTGTTTAAATGTAAACAGAGCGATTATGTTTTGCTTTGTGACCAAAAAATATTTTCAGAAATTGAAATAAAATTTAAAATCAAATGTTAACCTCCAAAAAGAAAAAATAAAACCAAATTTTCAACAAACAAGTCAGATTATGATAAAAGTAGTTTCTAATTTAAATACCAAAAAAAAAGTTAAAACGGGAAGAGTACACTGATAGAGAGTGATGCTAGATATCCTAGGTAAAGAAAGGCCAGCTTCTAAGTTGGCATCAAAGCAAAATAAAAGGCATTGTTCCAAATGTCGTACGGTTCTCCTATTAACGAACATGACTTGATAGGTTGGGAGAATGATGTGGTTGTAGCCAATGGAGACATAGGGACCGTCTAATCCGAGGCAGACTCTGAGCTTGAGGACACGTAGTCAGGGTGATTCAGGTGTCGATAATTCCTGAATGATGAGGCCATGTTGCGATAACATGCACGGAGTCGTTCAAGGGTTGCGGGTCTCGTAGTGGACGACTTTCTCCTCCTCTGACAAGTCCTGGTTGAAGTCATCAACGACCATGGCATGTAACTCCAGCAATTTTCTCAGCAAGGCCGCTGCAGCATCTTCCCGAGCAAGATGTTCATCGTGCAAATATCTCCCGGTGGCACTGCAAGAAGAATACTCCGAGGCATTGGGAACGGCAACCAGAAATCTGTGAACAGTGCCCCTGGTGGCGGATTTGAACGTCTGCATGTGGTAGACAGGCGGAGGTTCATGTAGACTAGTACACACTTGATGGAGTGAGGTTTGGCGGCTCTTGTAAAGAGCCACATGACTCCAATCACGATTTGGAATGAATTCGATCCCTGCAAAGAAAGATGGGGTCAGACACGTACTGCAGGTGCGAAATGGGGCTGTTGTTGTAGGTGGATGATGACAGAGACGTATCGTTTTCGTGCCGGTCCGCTAGGGTCAACTGGCAAAGGACGTCATTCATATTAAACAACATCAAATTTAATAACAAAATCAACACACAAGAACAATAAAATCAAGACATAACAAATCAAATTTAAACTTGAAATTTGTTTAGTTACTTTAAATTAGTTTTGAAAACCGTTTTGAATCATAGTTTTTTATTAATTGTGATTGTATGGTTAGTATTGTTAGTGTTTTCCAACTTGTTCCTTCGAATCTGTTGTGATGATATTAATGTCTCCTGATTATAATAGCATTGTATACAAAATTTTTTTTCTTGTTATACTATTATTGTTATTGTATGTTTATTTTTTAATTTAGTTGAAATAAACCTGTGAGATTAATAAATCGTGAGATAAATTATTTTGTGTATCTCTATATGGAAGAAAAATGAATGACTTGAGACGTTGAAGAAAAAAATTTTCATGAACCTACTTTTAAAACATAAAGTAAAAGTGTTGGCTAAACTTTTTTAGTTGCAGAAAACTTTTTATGGGTTCTAAATATTTGACAGCGGTAAGAACATTAAACTAACCACATAATATTGTTTTGTCCCTACCTTTGTCTGTCATTTCTTTTCAGAAAACTTTAATTTATGTGATAAAAAATTGCGACAATTACTTCTATAGTTTGGAATGAGATGTATGGGAAGGACTGAACAACACCTTTTATCCGGAATAAGAGAATTGTCCAATCACAAATGGCATTACATCTTCTCTTTTGTGGCCCGAATGAAAGCAGTCTTTTACCCGGGTTGAATAATGTCCGCGCTAAATGACTGCGGACTTTCGGTCATCGATTTTTAAAATGGTTAATTTATTTGTCACATATCCCACAGTAACTCACGCAAGCTTCATACTCCATTTTTCACAACTTTCTTCGTGCTACCATGGTGGGAGACTCCCATTGAATAAAGAAGCACCGGCGTCCCAAATATTTGATTCTCCAATTCTCTGCAACGAGTATAATTTTCTTGGGTTAGGAAAGTTGTCGTCAGAGAATATATTCTTGGCTACCATTAGTAGCTGACCATTAACAGATATTCTCGAGTCTCTGACCAGTCTATCTATCATTGATACGGTTGCACACAGGCGATGGCCATGTGTCCTTTGCATGAGCCTGAAAAACTTATTCCATTACATGATTAAGCATGCGTCTACTGACACTATTAGACTTTTTATATCATTTATGCTTCAGCGAGACTAGTATCGGTGAGGATTCATTAGGGATATATGTCATAGGTTATTGTATCCCTTAGAGTCAAGTGGGATACATATCCTGAGAGTATTATATCATGTAGTATATATCAGACAAATTTTTTCATACAAACCACAAAAGCCAAATTTTCATCCTATGAATCCTACACAGGTTCCTAACTAATTTAATCTTGTGTTTTCCCATATGTACGATGAAACCATTATAATACTGAAGAATTTATTATAATTAGTATTCATTCACTTGGGTTTATATATTCCTCTTAAACAGTCGGTTAATTTTTTTCTATTTCAAAGTTAGATGAGATCCAAAAATATTAAGTACTGAGTGTAAATATAGTACAAAAAATTTTAAAATGGCTTTGTGAAATTCAAAATATGTTAATTAAGTAGGTTTTAACCCTGACAATTAATAAGTAGGTTTTTACCTTAACTAAATAATCTTTTAATTTTTTTCTTTAAAAAAAAACTAAATATTCTTTTCTGTTAGACTACGATAAAGAAATATAAAGTAATGTGAATTGGATATGTTAATATGTTAAATTATAATATATTGTAGTCCGGCCCAAATTGAATTGTTGTTGTAGTTTAATTTTTTTAATAGGGTTGCAGATAAACTTTTTGTTGGCCTAACTCCTCAGGCCTTGTCCGGTATTTTTATTTTAGGAAAGAACATAAACAAAACTACAAAAACATAGTAATGAAAAAAGGTAGCTCAGCCTAAAAAAAATAATAAAGATGGGCCGTAACACCTTCATTCGGCTTCCAAAAGAAGTAGAATATGTGCAACCCAAATAGGCAATAAAAACCAAGCCTATTCCCATCTTCTAATTTCACCTAGGGTTCATTACCAACAAATGTTGGCATTACCAGGCCAGTTAAGATGAATTTGATGCCACAACTCCTCTAGCCCCGAACACACACTATCTTCCATCCTAGTAATAGCAGCTAAAGCCGTCGACCTTGAATGATGACGACTGAGGTGGTATGCAGGTTACGTGCACAATGGAGAACGAAATCGAGATACTTGATGGGCCTGTCGTCGTTTCCTCTTCCTCCGACGAGGTTCAGGAACGGGCAGCAACGGCTTTTGTGTATAACACCAGACGCCAAAAAACTTGCTTTAGCAAGACCCCAATCCTGGGGGTTTCGCAGAAGTAATTCTTGTCTCTTTATGTCGTCTACTTGCCTATTTCCATGTGTGTCGCATATGTTGCAATGTGGTTACGTAATAATTTATTTATCTTTGCTGCGGGATTAGAATAGTGGTTTGTCCTTTTGTAGGAAGAAACACAGCAACCGTCCTCGGTATGGAGGTATCTGCTTAAATATGGCTTCACAGTTTGAGCAGATCCAGCAATAGATAGAGGATTTAAAAGCTATAGTTGTGAAGCAGGGACAATTCAACTAGGATGTCCTCGCAACGCTGCACTAGGCCATAGGTGGGCAGGACGGATCGCCGATTGTGGGTAGCAATTCTCCGCACCCAATCCGGTTCAAGAACAGGATTAATACTACAACCGAACACGCTGCTACGAGGGATCAGCCAAGGTTTAGAACATACAAACGGCATAACTCCAAGACCGAAAGCAACACGAAGTCTGGTCTTAGGGGGAGGCGAAATCTGTTCCCGGCTTCGATGGTTTCAACTGGATGCGACGAACCCCACTGCTCGTGTGTCACCAATACGATCGTGAAGATTGCTCGGGCTCGAGTCCTTCAACAGAAATTCATGCAATTGAGGCACCTAGATAGCAATTTTATGGCAGAGAATATTGGTAGCAAAATTCCCAAGGTTCGTTCGTTAAATATGGATGAGCTATTGGTATTGGTTATATTTACTGTGAACCATTGCTGCATGAGATTTGATTTTACTTATTGATGTCAATGTCCAGGGTATGCTGGTCTCATTTCAACCTACTCTGGACATGGAGATAAATGGATTGCACCTAGCTAACGCATCCTACATCTTTAATACTGCGTTGGACCCAGAGTGAGTATTGGTTGAAACGAAATTATTACTTGTCACTGTATGATTGACACAGCAGCATAAGTTATTTTCTTGACTCTCCGCTTAATCGCTAGGACTATGGTGTGGTTTTGATTGAGTTTCGGTATGCCAAAATAAAAAGAAAAAATGATAATTTTCGTTTGCTATAAGAAAGAGATGTAACCAAACGAGACTTTTTCTGTGGTAAAGAGAATAAATAAAGAAATTCAATTCTTAAAGGTAAGAGAATACAAGATAAAGTTAGCCTATCCACAGCTGCATGTTTCATTTATTTAGTTATTGAGTACACATACAAAATAAAATTAATTTTTGAATAATAAATATATGAAAAAATTCTTCTACTACATATAAGACAGGAATGGAAAAAACTAACTGATCACAACAACGAAGTATAAGTGTTTATTACAAATACCTGATGTATCAACAGAAGCCATTACTTAGTTACTAATTAAACTATGGAATATAAATAATGATTTATATTTTGCCGTATGACTTTTTTCTCATTTCCCGAACCTGATTTATTTTTCCACAATATAATAGATTAATAGTACCTTATTATTATTTTTTTAGGATCTGTTCACTGTTGTTGGCATGTTCCTATATCCTTTTGTATTTCCTTATAATTGTTATTTTCCTTACTTAGTCGTTTGTTACCATTATCTTTTTTCTGGTTTTCTTCTCTTATTTAATCATGTTCGTAAACCCTTACTAACTCTATAACCAAATTTTGACACTAATAATTGATATTTTAAGAGTCACCTGACTCTTATAAATATTGTAAGTATGGGCAGCTATTTAAAGGCCTTTCCACTTTGTTCAAGGAGATACTTGTTCCAAATTTGCACTTTCGCCATGACGCGCAAGGTCCTAAAGACTTTAGAACCGGGGAGGCAAGTAGTTGACTATGTATGTCACACATCTCTAACTATCTAAATTGAATGCCAATTATCTTTTGAAGACCCAATGCTTTCATTCTAATGTCCGTGTTTTGTTATACATACATAGGTGCTGATTCTGTTGGCAAGGATGCTTGCCTTAGACTCCATAAGGCTGCAATGATACCTGCCAACCACCTTTACGGTTAGTTTTTGAACCCTTATTTTGGTTTTTCTCGGAACTATTCGCTGTTCTTATAGCCAAAACACTTGAATCCCGGTAAGCAATGACGTTTTTAACTCCGTAACAGTAGCGGTGTTGTCACATTTTCACTCCACAGATCAAAACACCAGCAGCAGATAGGAAGAGAGACGACGACCACTGCAGGAGGCAAAGTGCCTGCACCGATTGCCAGGATTCAGGGTTTCCAGCTTGGAGAGAGATAGACACCGGAAGAGACAGAGAAGAGGCGATAATGGAGCAAAACCTGCGATTTCCGCTCTTCTCTACAAGTCGCCAATGAAAATGCCGATTCTGATGTTGCTGCCGGGTGAGGCCTCCTCCACCAACGACGCTAACGTGCTCCGAAACCTTCCTCACTGAAGCGGGCATCGAAGATGGCCTTCACCTCCACCTCCGACAACTGAGCTCCGAATTCAAGATAGAACTCTAATTTCCCTAAAGGATTTGAATGTTTGTTCAAACAGCTTATACATTTGGGAATTTTTAAATTTTACCTTTTAATTTCTGTTTTTATTATTCCCATGATTCACTGATTTAGTTAATTATTATGTTTAGCGTCGTAACCATTTACCGTGACTCAATTAGCGGCTTCATTGTGTATCACCACAGTCAACGAATATGGTCTTCTACCCCCCCTCCAGGACAGATGTCATCTATAGATTGGCTCTTTTTCCTTAACCACCTTAGCCACCGATTCTCTATATTCACCACAGACGTCACCATCTTAACATTATCCATAGATCTACAATTTTCAAATCCATCCACTTGCTTTGCTTACTTAATTAATTGATTTCATTTTCTTCTTACTAAGTGAACTTACTAGAGAGTCTATGTATATATAGTAATGACTAGCGAACAAAATATGCATAATGAACAAGAAAAATGGGCATAAAAAAGATAGCAATAGCGAGTTTCACAACCATTGTTGTGTTGTTATTCCAGCAAAGTTGGTTAGCATGGGGACAAGTTAAGGGAGGTTACTGGTACTATGACAGTGGGGTGGATGCTTCATCTATTGACTCATCCCTCTACACTCACCTCTACTGTGCTTTCGCCGCCCTTGATGCCAACACCTTCCAAGCCACCTTACCCTCCAATGTCTTCTCTACCTTCACTCAGACCGTCAAGCGCCGGAACCCTAACGTCAACACCTTTCTCTCCGTTGGCGGAGGCTTCGGCCGCAACTTGTCCCTTCGCTTCTCCGCCATGGCCAGCCAAAGCAGCACCCGCAAGGCCTTTATAGACTCCACCATCCAGCTAGCCAGATCCAACGGCTTCGGAGGCGTGGATCTCGACTGGGAGTACCCTTCCTCCGACGCCGACAGGAACAACTTAGCTCTCCTCCTCCAAGAATGGCAAGCAGCTAATCAAGAAGATTCTAGAAACACCGGGAGAGCTTCGTTGCTTTTGACAGCTGCCGTTGCTGGATCTAACCAGATATCTTCGTTGCAGTATTACCCTATCGCCGCCATTAACGACTACACGGACTGGTTGAACCTTATGGTGTACGATCTGTTCATTCCGGAACAGTATCGTTCTTCGACACAGCCACCTGCACCGTTGTACAACCCTGGAGGAGTGTTCAGTGCAGATGAAGGGGTTTCGTCGTGGATTGGACTCGGAATTGCCGCTAATAGGTTGACTTTTGGGTTGCCGTTTTATGGATATGCATGGAATTTGGTGAACCCTAATAATAATGGATTGTTTGCTCCTGCTGCTGGTCCTGCTCAAAGTTCCACCGGGAGCATGACGTATAGGCAGATTAGAGATTTCATAAACAATCAAAGGCCACAACAAGTGTATCACTCAGCTTATGTGACTAATTATTGTTATTCTGGGAATACCTGGATTGGTTATGATGATACTCAGAGTGTCTCTGCTAAGATCAGATACGCCAAGGGCAGAGGAATGGTTGGATATTTTTCATGGCAGGTTAGTGGGGATGACACCTCTTCCACCCTTGCTACAACCGGTTAGTGTTTTCTCTTTTCTCAATCAATACATACTAATATAAATATCCAAACATTCGTTAATTTAAGATAAATTTTGATTGTTTTTGGCTATTTTTTCTTTATTATCAAATATTAAATATATATGGTTTAATTAATATACGTTTTAATTTGAATATATATGCAGCTTATAATACTTGGGATAGCAGCTTACGCGGAGAGCAACAGGGTTCAGCTCAGAGGTTGACAGAAGCTAAATAATTAGTTTGATGAAGCCAATGAAAGAATAATAATGAGTTTGAAAAAGTTTAGGAATTAGTATAAAGCTTTTCAAAGAGGTGCTTGTGTTTTTTAAAAGCTCAAGCTCCTCATTTTGTGTTTGGTAAATAAAAAAGATCATGTGCTTGTGCTTGCAGCTTTTAAAAGATTGGGGTACTTTTGAAAGCACCTAAGATAGAGCTTTTCAAAGTTGGCTTGTACTTTTCAAAATTTAAAAGTCTAATATAACCTTATATGTTAACTAATTTTCAAATTTAATGCTTGTATTTATATGTATTATAGTATTTTTAAATTTTAAAAGCTATTTTACCAAATGCAATTGTTGTTGCTTGTGATTATTAAAAGTAATTTTTAATTTGATTTACCAAACATAAATGTTACAACTTTTAAAAAGCTATCTTTTAAAAGTTAACTTTTATAAGCTACTTTTAAAAAGTAAAAGCTTTACCAAACTAAGCCTAAGTATTTGTGTTTCATGTCTTATGGTCTTGTGGGTGTTTTTCTTTTACATAATCGTAAGCAAGCCTTTTATTATTATTGGAGGCACATTTTATTCCTTTGACTTAATATTTATTAGAGAAATATTTAC
>NC_029785.2:134713524-134724149 GCF_000816755.2 Arachis ipaensis | reverse complement strand
AAAAATAATATTATAAATTTTTAAATGATTAGTCAAATATATTTAACTAAATATATTAAATTATTTAATAATATTTTTATGTAAAAATATCATTATAAAAATATCTACTTATTTATTATTTCGTTTCCTTAATATAATAATTAAATGAAGTCTCAAGTGTTACCACTCAACCGTAAAAGTAATTTTGCAAAGAGATTAAATCTCCTATCAAAAAGCAAATTAATAAATAATAATAGTTACGATACATATACAAATAATAAGTTTAATTATTTTTCTAATAATGTATGAGGTAGTACATATTCTATTAATAAAAACAATGATGCTCAATATTAATTTATCCAAAACTCTCCATCAATCCTTTAATAATGCATCAATTAATTACTTAATTAGTAAGAAAACAACAGAATGAACATATAATATCTTGGTAGAGCCGTTTGAAACGCTAAATCATGATCTACTCTTATCTAAAAGTCAATGAAGGACGGCCGAATGTGACAAAACTGGTCCTAACACTCTTCATTTTCGTAAGGCATATCTCTCGCTACCGAACACCGTATGTTCAACATCGTTTTTGTCAACCTCCATCTGAAAACTCTAATCCACCGAGCTAAGCGGAAAAATACCAGCGATGCTGAGAGATAGAGATCTCTGTTGCGGGCTTCACACGCTCACGAAGAGCATTAGCCTGGCGGCTTACTTCAAGGCAATTGAGGAATCACATCTCACTTCCTCGACAACGGCGGTTGCAGCTACAAAGGTCCAATCATCATTTTTTCAGGCATCTTTGTTGTCGATTGGTAACGTGACGTCGCCGGGACGTCGCTTGGGTCACCAATCTTAGTGAGGTTAACAATTCCACTATGGTAACATAGTTTAGATTTACCAATCTTGGCGAGGTTAGCAACCTGGCCATTATGGTGAAAATAGCCATAAATCCACATTGGTTAGCCAAGCCAAGGATACACCTCTTACTCTCAAAAAGTCTAGAGAAAAATAAGCACAAAACTTATTTCATATTCAAAAATAAACGTCAACTCTATTTCATAAATAAAAGGTACATAAGTTATTTATACTAGTTGGGGAAGGAAAAACCTTCATGACTCAGACGATGTGGGACTAAAATATAACACAAAGTTCACTATTCTAAACAATATGGGACTTGTATTTCCTTATTATAATTAACTAATATAATTAACCTACTAACCCTACTTGCTCATGCGTCATTCTCTCTGGGTTATTGAAAGATCTCTTACGTGAAAAGACTTGTGACAGCAGATGATCAATCCCATTGATGAACCCACACCAAAAAATTCTATTGGTGACTCCACACTAAAGGCTCGCACTCACAAATCAGATGAAATTTTACAAAATTCGTAGCAGATGATCTTATTGATGAATCCAAACCAAAAGATCCCATTAGCAAAATCCACACTAAAAACCTGCAGCCACAAATCAAATAAAATTCTACTAAAGTAAGGTGAAGGCCATAAGAACCGATCTTGCTCTGATACCAAACTAACGCCAGGACGTCGCTTGGGTCACCAATCTTGGCGAGGTTAATGATGAATGGATTTTTGGTTGGTAAAGAATTCACAAATAAATTCTCGTTGCAAGTATAGTTTCTAAACCAACTAAAATCCTTTCACGCAAAAATTTGTTTGTCACAAGTACAAACCCCTAAAATTAATAACCGAAGTATTCAAACTCCGGGTCGTTCTCCCTAAGAATTGCAATAAAGTGTTCTTGTTATTGGCTATGAAGTATGTTTTGGGGTTTTGAGATAATAGACAAGAAATATAAATGGCAAAGGAAATCAAATGACAAAAGAGGTCTTGGCAAGGTTTGGTGGTCAAGGATCTCTATCCTTATCACTAACCACAACATGATAATTACAAGGATCAATCCCATTAAGTCATCCTCTAACAAGTAAAGGAAAGTCAAATGAGCTATATCAATCCAGGTTCATAAGTCCTAGCCACTCACTAATTGAATTGATGAAAGCTAGAGTCAATGGCTACCAATTATCAATCACTTGGACATTAGTGACTCAAGAATTCCTAAGTTACCTTCCCAAGTCAAGAGCACTAAAATCTACTCTAACATCCTTCCAAGCATTTCATCAAACACTTGGAAGGCATAAAAAGAAAGCATAATAACATTGCAATAAAAGTAATTCTACACTACTCAATTACAAGGAAATTAATAACAATAATTCAATTAAGCAATAAAGAAAATCAAGACATGAAGTGCATTAGAAGGAAAATAGGAGAGACAAAAGTGCATCAACATAAAAGTAAAGAATTACAACAATTAAATGCTAAACTAGATAGAGAAGATGTAGAAGAACAAGAATTACAAAAGGAAAAGTAAATCAAAGCATGAAATTAACCTAGATCTAAGAAATTCTAATCTACCTCTAACCTAATTCTAGAGAGAAGAGAGAGCTTCTCTCTCTAAAAACTAACTTTTTCTCCAAAACTAAACTAAACAAAAACTAATGTGTTGGAAGGTGTTGACTCCCCCTTGAATTCTGCCTTAAATAGCCTCAGAAATAAGTTGGATCTGGGCTTGGGAAGCCCAGAATTCGCCCCACCGTTTTGCCTTTAAGTGAGTCACGTGCGAGCATCGACGCGTATGCGTGGGTCACGCGTACGCGTCGCTTGACATTTTGCTTCCATGCGTACGCGTCATGTGCGCGTACGCGTCGCCATGCGACTCCACAATCCACGCGTGCTCGTCTACTGCGCGTGCGTGTCGATCTCAGCATCCCAAATCCTTATTTCTTCATGAGTTCTCCACTTGCATGCTTTTTGACGAGAGGACTTTTGCTGGTAAAGAATTTCATCAGAATAATCATGTTGTAAGTATAGTTTCTAAACCAACAGAGAATCCTTTCGTACAAAAGTTTTGGTTGTCACAAGTAACAAAACCCAATAAAATTTATAACCGAAGTATTGAAACCTCGGGTCGTCTCTCAAGGAATTGCAGGGAGGTGTGTTTATTATTGGTTATGGAAAAATTATATTCTTGGGTTTTGAAATAGGGAACAGAAAAATAAACTGGCAATAAAGTAAATTAATTATCATGAAAACCATTGCAAGGTATAAGAACTGGAAATCCCATCCTAGTTATCCTTATCAGGTGTGACGAAAATTGTTTATTGCTCCCACTTAGTTAACCCTTACTAAATAAAGAAAAGTCAAGTGGACTAATCAATTTGATTCCTCAAGTCCTAGTCAACTCCTATGGAAAGACTAGCTTTAGAGGAATCCAAATCAATAAGCAAATTCCAATTTTCAATCAACAGATGAGTTTGATAACTCAAGTATCACCAATTACTCAACCAAAGTAAAGAGAGAAAAATCCAAATTATTTATATCCTAAAGAGAAGAAAGCAATCATAAATCTAAAATAGCTCAATGTGTATTAAATAAGAAAATCAAATCTAACATGAGAATTCATAAATCAAAGTAATAAAATAAATAAAAATAGAAGAAAAACCAAAGTAAAGAAACATTGAATCTGGAATGAAGAAGAAGTAAACCTAACCTAAGAGAAATCCTAAATCCTAAAAACTAAAAGAGAGGAGAGAGCTTCTCTCTCTAGAAAAACTACTTCTAAAACTAAAATTGTGAATAATGAATGTTGTGTCTCTGTTGTTCCTTGAATGGATGCATTCTCCCACGTTATAGTCTCTAATCTGTATTTTCTGGGTTTGGGTTTGGGCCGGAAAGGAGTCCAGAAATCGCTGGGGACATTTTCTGCAATTTTCTGCACGTGGCGTCCGTCACGTGCGCACGTCATTTGGAAGTTTTTCTTGTCACACGTACGCGTCAGTCACGCGTACGCGTCGCTTGTGCTTTGCGCTAGACATGCGTTCCATCGTCCACGCGTGCGCGTCGCTGCCATTTCCGTCAAAACTTCATTTTCGCGCGTTCCTTCCACTTTTGCATGTTTTCTTTCTGTTCTCTAAGCCATTTCTGCCTTATAAAGCCTGAAAATACTCAACACACGGCATCGAATGGTAATAAAGGACAATTAAAATTAATAATTTTATGGTCTAGGAAACATATTTTCACATATATTAAGGAATAAGGGAGGAATTGTAAGACCATGCAATTTATATGAATAAGTGTGAGAATAGTGGATAAAATTCACTCAATTAAGCACAAGATGTCCCACAAAATAGTGGTGCATCAAATCTCCCCACACTTAAACATTAGCATGTCCTCATGCTAAGCTCAAGAGAAGCTATAAAGAGTGAAGGGGAATGGTAGAAAGTATGAAATGCAACCTATCTATATGAATGCAATTACATGCAAAATGCTTTTACCTACTTGGTGAAAAGTAAATAAACCTTTCAAGAACAAATATGAACTGGATTTCACTAATTCAAATCATAAAAATGAAGTACAAATAGATTTGCAGAAGAAAATAGCTTATGAAAGCCGGGAACAAAGAATCGAGCATCGAACCCTCATCGAAAGTGTATACACTCTAATCACTCAAGTGTTTAAGGTTCGATTCTCTCAATTCTCTACTAATTTTGCTTTCTAAGACTTGCTCTTTTTCTACCAATCAACAAAAATTTAATTCACATATACACAAATCAAGAGGTCTTTTGAGGGTTGTAATGGAGTCAAGGTCAAGGTAGGATTGTATTTGGTCAAGTGGACTGAAATCTGAATCCTTAATTAACCTAAACTTCCCACTTAACTTAGGACAATCCATATAATCATAATATAAAATCAATAACTACCCATTAAATGTGTTTACTACATATTCATACATTCTAATTTTTTAGTACAGTACATATGCATTGCTATCACTATTTACTTTGGGGCATTTTGTCCCCTTTTTATTTATTTATTTATTTATTTATTTATTTATTTTCTCTTTTTTTTTTCTTTTTCTATTTTCTTTTCTTAATCTATTTTTTCTTTCCTTTTTCAATGCATATGATTAAGGTATTGAATGCATAAACATGTTCTTAACATTTTTCACATTTTCACACAAAGTCTAACATACTCAGTTCCCAAACCAAACGTTTCCAAACCCACTTTTTTCACACTTAATTCATGAGCACTTTCACTAGTCTAAGCTAATCAAGGATTCAAATTAAGGATCTTATTGTTTTTCGCTTAGAGTTAGTGATGAGCTAAAGTAAAGAACATAGGGATAAAATAGGCTCAACTTTGGTTTGCAAAGGATAATGAAAGGGTAAGATCATATGGGTATGTAAGCTAAGTGAAACAAGGTCTCAATCATATAAGTATATGCATACATTAAACCATGGAAATATAGAATCAAGCAAGATATAGATCACAATTTTAGAGAGAACAACAAAAAAAAAAAAATATTGGTTGATAAAATACAATCAATCAAATAAGCTCAAAATCTCACTGGTTTTGTGTGTTCGAGCTCTAAACCATATTCCAATGTAATATTTTTTCAAACAAGTTTTTCAAAAAGTTTAATTCAAATTAGTGAAATGCTATAAAAAAGTTTCTTGAAAAAGAAAACATTACTTCAACCAAGTAGTAAAATATGCACAAAATCAAACAAACATGCAAATGCAACAACTAATTTAACAAAAAAAAAAGTTAAACATTGGTGTTGAGTCAGGAAGTACTAACCCGCGGAAGTCGATATCGACCTCCCCACACTTAAAGGTTGCACCGTCCTCAGTGCATGCTGAGACGTGCAAGTGGACAGGGGTTGTGAGTTACAACTGCTGCTCTTTCTCTAAAGAATGTGCAGATAGACTTGTTTGTCTCCCCATTAAGAAATTTTTCCTCTCCCTTCTTGGTGGCCATCCTGAAAGAAGAGGAAAAAAAAGAAAAGTAACCCAAAAACAAAGATAGAAAACAGATAAAATATGGTTGGGTTAATACCAAATAATGAGTCTCAATTACATGGTAGCTACAACATGTATGTGAGAAGATAATAGAAGCAAACGGCATATCAATAGTACAAAAATTGCAACAACAGGGGAGAGAGTGTGGGTAATACAAGATAGTATAAGTGCATATCAATGCAAAAGGAATACTAGTATTACAAAAATTAGCATTGACTTATGAATAATAATACCCGATCAGAATAAAACAAGTTATGAAGCACTAGAATAATTCAAGAAAAGGTGCAACAATTGAATAAGAAAATTTAACACCAATGAAAAAATAAGAACATGCACAAAATCAAAATACAATGAATGAAAGTATGCAAATAAGTTAAGTAAAATAGAATAAAAGAGAATAAGGATGAGAGGTTAAAGGAATGAAGAAGAAGAAAGTAAGAAAGAAGGAAGAAAGAAGAAGAAAGGAGAGAAGAAAGGAGAAGGGGATGAGAAAGGGACGCGACGCGCGCACACAGGGCTCGCGTGCGCATGAAAACTACATTAACCATGTGACGCGTACGCGTCGGGAAGTGAAAGGACGCGCACGCGTATGATGTTGTGCCTCTAGCACAGTGCCAACCCCAGACCATCACAACTCTCTGTTCAACACGGTTTTACGCCGATTTTCATGCCCACGCGTACGGGTCGCTGACGCTTACGTGTGGGTTGAACTTTTTGTAGGGGACGCGTATGCGTGGGGTATGCGTACGCGTGGGTGGCTTGTGCGCCACACACCCTTCCCACGCGTCTCTCGCGCAACTCTCTGTTTGGTTGCGCATATACAAACGATGCGTGCGCGTTGTAGACGCTTGCGTGTCGATCCCTTTTTTTATGCAGAATGTAAAATGCAGATGAATATGCAGAATTTATGAATGAACACTAATAAAAATAAAATGAAATAAGACTAAGAACAAATTCGATGTTCGATTCCTTGTTTCCGGCTTTCATGAGATATTTTCTTCTTGCAAGTTATTTATACTTCATTTTTTATAATTTGAATTAGTGAAATCCAGTTCATGTCTGTTCTTGGAAGATTTGTTTACTTTGACCAAGTAGGTAAAAGCATTTTGGATGTAGTTGCATTCATATAAATAGGTTGGATTTCAGACATCCTACCATTCCTCTTCACTTTTTTAGTTCTCTTGAACTTAGCATGAGGACATGCTAATGTTTAAGTGTGGGGAGGTTGATAAACCACTATTTTATGATTTATATTATGCTCAATTGAGTGATTTCTATCAAGTCTTTGCTCACTTATTCATATAAATTGCATGGTTTTACAATTCCTCCCTTATTCCTTAATATATGTGAAAATATGTTTCCTAGACCATAAAATTATTAATTTTAATTGTCCTTTATTATCATTCGATGTCGTGATCTGTGTGTTGAGTATTTTCAGGCTTTATAGGGCAGGAATGGCTTAGAGAATAGGAAGGAAACATGCAAAAGAGGAAGGAACACGCGAAAATGAAGTTTTGACAGAAATGGCAGTGATGCGCACGCATGGACGACGCGAACGCGTGACTCGCGCAGAACCCAAGCGACACGTACGCGTGACTGACGCGTACCTGTGACAAGGAAAACTTCCAAATGACGTGCACGCATGACCTACGCGCACGCGTGACGGACGCCACGTGCAGAAAGTTGCAGAATTCGCCCCTAGCGATTTCTGGGCTGTTTTTAATCCAGTTTTTTGTCCAAAAAACACATATTATAGGCTATAAAGTGGGGGAATGCATCAATTCATAAAACAACATTCATAATTTACAATTTTAGGGTTTAGATGTAGTTTCTAGAGAGAGAGGCTCTCTCCTCTCTCTTAGGATTTAGGATTAGGATTCCTCTTAAAGGTTAGGTTTACTTCTTCTTCATTCCAAGTTCAATGTTCCTTAATTTATGTTGTTTTCTACTTTTATTTATTCTATTACTTTATTTGTTTATTTTCTCAATATGGTTTATGAATCCCTATGTTGAATTTGATTTTCTTATTTAATACACATTGAGGTATTTCAGATTTATGATTGCTTTCTTCTCTTTAGGATATAAATAATTTGGATTTTTCTCCCTTTGCTTTGGTTGAGTAATTGGTGATACTTGAGTTATCAAACTCAGCTGTTGATTAAAAATTGGAATTTGCTGATTGATTTGGATCCCTCTAAAGTTAGTCTTTCCATAGAAGTTGACTAGGACTTGAAGAATCAAGTTGATTAGTCCACTTGACTTTCCTTTATTTAGTAAGGGTTAACTTGATCAGAATAATCACGTTGTAAGTATAGTTTCTAAACCAACAGAGAATTCTTTCGTACAAAAATTTTGGTTGTCACAAGTAACAAAACCCAATAAAATTTATAACCGAAGTATTGAAACCTTTGGTTGTCTCTCAAAGAATTGCAGGGATGTGTGTTTATTATTGGTTATGGAAAAAGTATATTCTTGGGTTTTGAAATAGGGAACAGGAAAATAAACTGGCAATAAAGTAAATTAATTATCATGAAAACCATTGCAAGGTATAAGAACTGGAATTTCCATCCTAGTTATCCTTATCAGGTGTGAAAAAAATTGTTTATTGCTCTCACTTAGTTAACCCTTACTAAATAAAGGAAAGTCAAGTGGACTAATCAATTTGATTCCTCAAGTCCTAGTCAACTCTTATAGAAAGACTAGTTTTAGAGGGATCCAAATCAATCAGCAAATTCCAATTTTTAATAACAGCTGAGTTTGATAACTCAAGTGTCACCAATTACTCAACCAAAGCAAATGTAGAAAAATCCAAATTATTTATATCCTAAAGAGAAGAAAGCAATCATAAATCTGAAATACCTCAATGTGTATTAAATAAGAAAATCAAATCTAACATGAGAATTCATAAATCAAAGTAATAAAATAAATAAAAATAGAAGAGAAACCAAAGTAAAGGAACATTGAACCTGCAATGAAGAAGAAGTAAACCTAACCTAAGAGAAATCCTAAATCCTAAAAGCTAAGAGAGATGAGAGAGCCTCTCTCTCTAGAAAAACTACATCTAAAACTAAAATTGTGAATAATGAATGTTGTGTCTCTTGTTCCTTGAATGGATGCATTCTCCCACTTTATAGTCTCTAATCTGTGTTTTCTGGGCTTGGATTTGGGCCGAAAAGGAGTCTAGAAATCGCTGGGGACGTTTTATGTAATTTTCTGCACGTGGCGTCCGTCACGCTTGCGCGTGGGTCACGCGTGCGCGTCATTGAAAAGTTTTCCTTGTCACGCGTACGCGTCAGTCACGCATACACGTTGCTTGTGCTTTGCGCTAGACATGCGTTCGCGTCGTCCACGCGTGCGCGTCGCTTGGGTTCTGCGCGAGTCACGCGTCCGCGTCGTCCATGCGTGCGCGTCGCTGCCATTTCCGTCAAAACTTCATTTTCGTGCGTTCCTTCCACTTTTGCATGTTTCCTTTCTGTTCTCTAAGTCATTCCTGCCTTATAAAGCCTGAAAATACTCAACACACAGATCACGGCATCGAATAGTAATAAAGGACAATTAAAATTAATAATTCTATGGGTCTAGGAAACATATTTTCACATATATTAAGGAATAAGGGAGGAATTGTAAAACTATGCAATTTATATGAATAAGTGTAAGAATAGTGGATAAAATCCACTCAATTAAGCACAAGATGTATCACGAAATAGTGGTGCATCACTTTTCCTCTCCATCCCTTTGATCCATTCCTATCCTTTCCAACCTGAATTCACTAACAAACACATCAAGGCATCTAGTGGAATCAAAGGTGAATTAAGATCAACCAATTAAGGGTCTAAAAAGCATGTTTTCACACTTTAGCACACTATAGGAGACAGTCATGAAACCATGCTATTTCATTGAATAAATGTGGGTAAAAGGTGATAAAATCCCCTAAGTTAAGCACAAGATGTACCACGAAATAGTGGTGCATCAGTTAACAACCCCAATATGGTGACATAGTTTAGATTCACCAATCTTGGCGAGGTTAGCAACCCCACTATGGTGAAAATAGCCATAGACCCACCTTGGTTGGCCAAGTCAAGGATGCACCTCTTACTCTCAAAAAATCTAGAGGAAAATAAGCACAAACCTTATTTCGTATTCAAAAATAAACTTCAACTCTATTTCATAAATAAAAGGTACATAAGTTATTTATACTAGTGGGAGAAGGAAAAACCTTCATGACTCGGACGATGTGGGACTAAAATATAACACAAAGTTCACTATCCTAAACAATATGGGACTTGTATTCTCTTATTACAATTAACTAATATAATTAACTTACTAACCGTACTTGCTCCTGCGTCACAATGCCTCCATATCCCTCAAATTCAAACCGTGTCTTCTCCCTATCCCTGCAAGAAATATTTTCTCCCAATTTATAGGGTCCAATTTCAGTTGTTTCATTCGTTTAAGTTGTATTTTGAAAAGTTATGTGTCTTATTATTATTATTTATTTTGTTCTTTGTTTGTTCGTCTCATGATTAAGTTCTTCTCTGCTTGGTTATTTATTTTAGAAAGACTCCTAATTTTTTTAGTTTTTATCTTCTCTACATATTTATTTTATCTTCACTGTTGATACTAAATCAGTTTTAATCTTTTTATTATGAATGTCATATTTCTTAATTTTAAAATTTATTTTCTTCAATCTTAAATGATATAATTTTATGCAATTAAATAATAAATTTTTGGTGAAAAAAACCCATGACCCATGAAATTCTATAAGTTG